>NC_136017.1:23040048-23211313 GCF_048128805.1 Centroberyx gerrardi | reverse complement strand
CCTTTAAACCCAAAAAAACGCTGTTTCTCCCTCCAAACAGCCTTTAAACCCAAAAAACGCTGTTTCTACCTCCGAACAGCCTTTAGACACCGAAAACGGCGTTTGTAGCTCCAAACAGCCTTTAGACACCGAAAACGTCGCTTCTCCCTCCAAACAGCCTTTAAACCCCAAAAACGCTGTTTCTACCTCCGAACAGCCTTTAGACACCGAAAACGGCGTTTGTAGCTCCAAACAGCCTTTAAACACAAAAAAACGCTGTTTCTACCTCCGAACAGCCTTTAGACACCGAAAACGGCGTTTGTAGCTCCAAACAGCCTTTAGACACCGAAAATGTCATTTCTCCCTCCAAACAGCCTTTAAACCCAAAAAACGATGTTTCTACCTCCGAACAGCCTTTAGACACCGAAAACGGCGTTTGTAGCTCCAAACAGCCTTTAGACACCGAAAACGTTGTTTCTCCCTCCAAACAGCCTTTAATCCCAAAAAAGCTGTTTCTACCTCCGAACAGCCTTTAGACACCGAAAACGTTGTTTCTCCCTCCAAACAGCCTTTAATCCCCAAAAAAGCTGTTTCTACCTCCGAACAGCCTTTAGACACCGAAAACGGCGTTTCTCCCTCCAAACAGCCTTTAAACCCAAAAAAACGCTGTTTTCTCCCTCCAAACAGCCTTTAAACCCAAAAAACGCTGTTTCTACCTCCGAACAGCCTTTAGACACCGAAAACGGCGTTTGTAGCTCCAAACAGCCTTTAGACAACCGAAAACGTCGCTTCTCCCTCCAAACAGCCTTTAAAACCCCAAAAAACGCTGTTTCTACCTCCGAACAGCCTTTAGACACCGAAAACGGCGTTTGTAGCTCCAAACAGCCTTTAAACACAAAAAACGCTGTTTCTACCTCCGAACAGCCTTTAGACACCGAAAACGGCGTTGTAGCTCCAAACAGCCTTTAGACACCGAAAATGTCATTTCTCCCTCCAAACAGCCTTTAAACCCAAAAAACGATGTTTCTACCTCCGAACAGCCTTTAGACACCGAAAACGGCGTTTGTAGCTCCAAACAGCCTTTAGACACCGAAAACGTTGTTTCTCCCTCCAAACAGCCTTTAATCCCCAAAAAAGCTGTTTCTACCTCCGAACAGCCTTTAGACACCGAAAACGTTGTTTCTCCCTCCAAACAGCCTTTAATCCCCAAAAAAGCTGTTTCTACCTCCGAACAGCCTTTAGACACCGAAAACGGCGTTTCTCCCTCCAAACAGCCTTTAAACCCAAAAAACGCTGTTTCTCCCTCCAAACAGCCTTTAAACCCAAAAAAACGCTGTTTCTACCTCCGAACAGCCTTTAGACACCGAAAACGGCGTTTGTAGCTCCAAACAGCCTTTAAACACAAAAAAACGCTGTTTCTACCTCCGAACAGCCTTTAGACACCGAAAATGTCATTTTCTCCCTCCAAACAGCCTTTAAACCCAAAAAAACGCTGTTTCTACCTCAAACAGCCTTTAGACACCGAAAACGGCGTTTGTAGCTCCAAACAGCCTTTAGACACCGAAAACGTCGTTTCTCCCTCCAAACAGCCTTTAAACCCCAAAAAACGCTGTTTCTACCTCCGAACAGCCTTTAGACACCGAAAACGGCGTTTCTCCCTCCAAACAGCCTTTAAACCCAAAAAACGCTGTTTCTACCTCCGAACAGCCTTTAAACCCAAAAAAACGCTGTTTCTACCTCCAAACAGCCTTTAAACCCAAAAAAACGCTGTTTCTACCTACGAACAGCCTTTAGACACCGAAAACGGCGTTTGTAGCTCCAAACAGCTTTTAGTCACCGAAAACGTCGTTTCTCCCTCCAAACAGCCTTTAAACCCCAAAAACGCTGTTTCTACCTCCGAACAGCCTTTAGTCACCGAAAACGGCGTTTGTAGCTCCAAACAGCCTTTAGACACCGAAAAACGTCGTTTCTCTCCCTCCAAACAGCCTTTAAAACCCCAAAAACGCTGTTTCTACCTCCGAACAGCCTTTAGACACCGAAAACGGCGTTTCTCCCTCCAAACAGCCTTTAAACCCAAAAAACGCTGTTTCTCCCTCCAAACAGCCTTTAAACCCCAAAAACGCTGTTTTCTACCTCCGAACAGCCTTTAGACACCGAAAAACGGCGTTTGTAGCTCCAAACAGCCTTTAGACACCGAAAATGTCATTTCTCCCTCCAAACAGCCTTTAAAACTAAAAAACGCTGTTTCTATCTCCGAACAGCCTTTAGACACCGAAAACGGCGTTTGTAGCTCCAAACAGCCTTTAGACACCGAAAACGTTGTTTTCTCCCTCCAAACAGCCTTTAAACCCAAAAACGTTGTTTCTACCTCCGAACAGCCTTTAGACACCGAAAACGGCGTTTCTCCCTCCAAACAGCCTTTAAACCCAAAAAACGCTGTTTCTCCCTCCAAAACAGCCTTTAAACCCAAAAAACGCTGTTTCTACCTCCGAACAGCCTTTAGACACCGAAAACGGCGTTTGTAGCTCCAAACAGCCTTTAAACACAAAAAACGCTGTTTCTACCTCCGAACAGCCTTTAGACACCGAAAATGTCATTTCTCCCTCCAAACAGCCTTTAAACCCAAAAAACGCTGTTTTCTACCTCCGAACAGCCTTTAGACACCGAAAACGGCGTTTGTAGCTCCAAACAGCCTTTAGACACCGAAAACGTCGTTTCTCCCTCCAAACAGCCTTTAAACCCCAAAAACGCTGTTTCTACCTCCGAACAGCCTTTAGACACCGAAAACGGCGTTTCTCCCTCCAAACAGCCTTTAAACCCAAAAAACGCTGTTTCTCCCTCCAAACAGCCTTTAAACCCAAAAAACGCTGTTTCTACCTCCGAACAGCCTTTAGACACCGAAAACGGCGTTTGTAGCTCCAAACAGCCTTTAAACCCAAAAAACGCTGTTTCTCCCTCCAAACAGCCTTTAAACCCAAAAAAAACGCTGTTTCTACCTCCGAACAGCCTTTAGACACCGAAAACGGCGTTTGTAGCTCCAAACAGCCTTTAGTCACCGAAAACGTCGTTTCTCTCCCTCCAAACAGCCTTTAAACCCCAAAAACGCTGTTTCTACCTCCGAACAGCCTTTAGACACCGAAAACGGCGTTTGTAGCTCCAAACAGCCTTTAGACACCGAAAACGTTGTTTCTCCCTCCAAACAGCCTTTAAACCCCAAAAACGCTGTTTCTACCTCCGAACAGCCTTTAGACACCGAAAACGGCGTTTCTCCCTCCAAACAGCCTTTAAACCCAAAAAACGCTGTTTCTCCCTCCAAACAGCCTTTAAACCCCAAAAACGCTGTTTCTACCTCCGAACAGCCTTTAGACACCGAAAACGGCGTTTGTAGCTCCAAACAGCCTTTAGACACCGAAAATGTCATTTCTCCCTCCAAACAGCCTTTAAAACTAAAAAACGCTGTTTCTATCTCCGAACAGCCTTTAGACACCGAAAACGGCGTTTGTAGCTCCAAACAGCCTTTAGACACCGAAAACGTTGTTTCTCCCTCCAAACAGCCTTTAAACCCCAAAAACGTGTTTCTACCTCCGAACAGCCTTTAGACACCGAAAACGGCGTTTCTCCCTCCAAACAGCCTTTAAACCCAAAAAACGCTGTTTCTCCCTCCAAACAGCCTTTAAACCCCAAAAACGCTGTTTCTACCTCCGAACAGCCTTTAGACACCGAAAACGGCGTTTGTAGCTCCAAACAGCCTTTAAACACAAAAACGCTGTTTCTACCTCCGAACAGCCTTTAGACACCGAAATGTCATTTCTCCCTCCAAACAGCCTTTAAACCCAAAAACGCTGTTTTCTACCTCCGAACAGCCTTTAGACACCGAAAACGGCGTTTGTAGCTCCAAACAGCCTTTAGACACCGAAAACGTTGTTTCTCCCTCCAAACAGCCTTTAATCCCCAAAAAAGCTGTTTCTACCTCCGAACAGCCTTTAGACACCGAAAACGTTGTTTCTCCCTCCAAACAGCCTTTAATCCCCAAAAAAGCTGTTTCTACCTCCGAACAGCCTTTAGACACCGAAAACGGCGTTTCTCCCTCCAAACAGCCTTTAAACCCAAAAAACGCTGTTTCTCCCTCCAAACAGCCTTTAAACCCAAAAAACGCTGTTTCTACCTCCGAACAGCCTTAGACACCGAAAACGGCGTTTGTAGCTCCAAACAGCCTTTAGACACCGAAAACGTCGCTTCTCCCTCCAAACAGCCTTTAAACCCCAAAAACGCTGTTTTCTACCTCCGAACAGCCTTTAGACACCGAAAACGGCGTTTGTAGCTCCAAACAGCCTTTAAACACAAAAAACGCTGTTTTCTACCTCCGAACAGCCTTTAGACACCGAAAACGGCGTTTGTAGCTCCAAACAGCCTTTAGACACCGAAAATGTCATTTCTCCCTCCAAACAGCCTTTAAACCCAAAAAAACGCTGTTTCTACCTCCGAACAGCCTTTAGACACCGAAAACGGCGTTTGTAGCTCCAAACAGCCTTTAGACACCGAAAACGTTGTTTCTCCCTCCAAACAGCCTTTAATCCCCAAAAAAGCTGTTTCTACCTCCGAACAGCCTTTAGACACCGAAAACGTTGTTTCTCCCTCCAAACAGCCTTTAATCCCCAAAAAAGCTGTTTCTACCTCCGAACAGCCTTTAGACACCGAAAACGGCGTTTCTTCTCCCTCCAAACAGCCTTTAAACCCAAAAAACGCTGTTTCTCCCTCCAAACAGCCTTTAAACCCAAAAAACGCTGTTTCTACCTCCGAACAGCCTTTAGACACCGAAAACGGCGTTTGTAGCTCCAAACAGCCTTTAGACACCGAAAACGTCGCTTCTCCCTCCAAACAGCCTTTAAACCCCAAAAACGCTGTTTCTACCTCCGAACAGCCTTTAGACACCGAAAACGTCGTTTCTCCCTCCAAACAGCCTTTAAACCCCAAAAACGCTGTTTCTACCTCCGAACAGCCTTTAGACACCGAAAACGGTGTTTGTAGCTCCAAACAGCCTTTAGACACCGAAAATGTCATTTCTCCCTCCAAACAGCCTTTAAACCCAAAAAACGCTGTTTCTACCTCCGAACAGCCTTTAGACACCGAAAACGGCGTTTGTAGCTCCAAACAGCCTTTAGACACCGAAAACGCTGTTTCTCCCTCCAAACAGCCTTTAATCCCAAAAAAACGCTGTTTCTACCTCCGAACAGCCTTTAGGACACCGAAAACGGCGTTTGTAGCTCCAAACAGCTTTTAGTCACCGAAAACGTCGTTTCTCCCTCCAAACAGCCTTTAAACCCAAAAAACGCTGTTTCTACCTCCGAACAGCCTTTAGACACCGAAAACGGCGTTTGTAGCTCCAAACAGCCTTTAGACACCGAAAACGTCGTTTCTCCCTCCAAACAGCCTTTAAACCCAAAAAACGCTGTTTCTACCTCCGAACAGCCTTTAGACACCGAAAACGGCGTTTGTAGCTCCAAACAGCCTTTAGACACCGAAAACGTCGTTTCTCCCTCCAAACAGCCTTTAAACCCCAAAAACGCTGTTTCTACCTCCGAACAGCCTTTAGACACCGTAAACGTCGTTCTCCCTCCAAACAGCCTTTAAACCCCAAAAACGCTGTTTCTACCTCCGAACAGCCTTTAGACACCGAAAACGGTGTTTGTAGCTCCAAACAGCCTTTAGACACCGAAAATGTCATTTCTCCCTCCAAACAGCCTTTAAACCCAAAAAACGCTGTTTCTACCTCCGAACAGCCTTTAGACACCGAAAACGGCGTTTGTAGCTCCAAACAGCCTTTAGACACCGAAAACGTTGTTTCTCCCTCCAAACAGCCTTTAAACCCCAAAAACGCTGTTTCTACCTCCGAACAGCCTTTAGACACCGAAAACGGCGTTTCTCCCTCCAAACAGCCTTTAAACCCAAAAAACGCTGTTTCTCCCTCCAAACAGCCTTTAAACCCAAAAAACGCTGTTTCTACCTCCGAACAGCCTTTAGACACCGAAAACGGCGTTTGTAGCTCCAAACAGCTTTTAGTCACCGAAAACGTCGTTTCTCCCTCCAAACAGCCTTTAAACCCAAAAAACGCTGTTTCTACCTCCGAACAGCCTTTAGACACCGAAAACGGCGTTTGTAGCTCCAAAAAGCCTTTAGACACCGAAAACGTCGTTTCTCCCTCCAAACAGCCTTTAAACCCAAAAAACGCTGTTTCTACCTCCGAACAGCCTTTAGACACCGAAAACGGCGTTTGTAGCTCCAAACAGCCCTTTAGTCACCGAAAACGTCGTTTCTCCCTCCAAACAGCCTTTAAACCCCAAAAACGCTGTTTCTACCTCCGAACAGCCTTTAGACACCGAAAACGGCGTTTGTAGCTCCAAACAGCCTTTAGACACCGAAAACGCTGTTTCTCCCTCCAAACAGCTTTTAAACCCAAAAAACGCTGTTTCTACCTCCGAACAGCCTTTAGACACCGAAAACGGCGTTTGTAGCTCCAAACAGCCTTTAGACACAGAAAACATTGTTTCTCCCTCCAAACAGCCTTTAAACCCCAAAAACGCTGTTTCTACCTCCGAACAGCCTTTAGACACCGAAAACGGCGTTTGTAGCTCCAAACAGCCTTTAGACACCGAAAACGTCGTTTCTCCCTCCAAACAGCCTTTAAACCCCAAAAACGCTGTTTCTACCTCCGAACAGCCTTTAGACACCGAAAACGGCGTTTGTAGCTCCAAACAGCCTTTAGACACCGAAAATGTCATTTCTCCCTCCAAACAGCCTTTAAACCTAAAAAACGCTGTTTCTACCTCCGAACAGCCTTTAGACACCGAAAACGGCGTTTGTAGCTCCAAACAGCCTTTAGACACCGAAAACGTTGTTTCTCCCTCCAAACAGCCTTTAAACCCCAAAAACGTTGTTTCTACCTCCGAACAGCCTTTAGACACCGAAAACGGCGTTTCTCCCTCCAAACAGCCTTTAAACCCAAAAAACGCTGTTTCTCCCTCCAAACAGCCTTTAAACCCAAAAAACGCTGTTTCTACCTCCGAACAGCCTTTAGACACCGAAAACGGCGTTTGTAGCTCCAAACAGCTTTTAGTCACCGAAAACGTCGTTTCTCCCTCCAAACAGCCTTTAAACCCCAAAAACGCTGTTTCTACCTCCGAACAGCCTTTAGTCACCGAAAACGGCGTTTGTAGCTCCAAACAGCCTTTAGACACCGAAAACGTCGTTTCTCCCTCCAAACAGCCTTTAAACCCCAAAAACGCTGTTTCTACCTCCGAACAGCCTTTAGACACCGAAAACGGCGTTTCTCCCTCCAAACAGCCTTTAAACCCAAAAAACGCTGTTTCTCCCTCCAAACAGCCTTTAAACCCCAAAAACGCTGTTTCTACCTCCGAACAGCCTTTAGACACCGAAAACGGCGTTTGTAGCTCCAAACAGCCTTTAGACACCGAAAATGTCATTTCTCCCTCCAAACAGCCTTTAAAACTAAAAAACGCTGTTTCTATCTCCGAACAGCCTTTAGACACCGAAAACGGCGTTTGTAGCTCCAAACAGCCTTTAGACACCGAAAACGTTGTTTCTCCCTCCAAACAGCCTTTAAACCCCAAAAACGTTGTTTCTACCTCCGAACAGCCTTTAGACACCGAAAACGGCGTTTCTCCCTCCAAACAGCCTTTAAACCCAAAAAACGCTGTTTCTCCCTCCAAACAGCCTTTAAACCCAAAAAACGCTGTTTCTACCTCCGAACAGCCTTTAGACACCGAAAACGGCGTTTGTAGCTCCAAACAGCCTTTAAACACAAAAAACGCTGTTTCTACCTCCGAACAGCCTTTAGACACCGAAAATGTCATTTCTCCCTCCAAACAGCCTTTAAACCCAAAAAACGCTGTTTCTACCTCCGAACAGCCTTTAGACACCGAAAACGGCGTTTGTAGCTCCAAACAGCCTTTAGACACCGAAAACGTCGTTTCTCCCTCCAAACAGCCTTTAAACCCCAAAAACGCTGTTTCTACCTCCGAACAGCCTTTAGACACCGAAAACGACGTTTCTCCCTCCAAACAGCCTTTAAACCCAAAAAACGCTGTTTCTCCCTCCAAACAGCCTTTAAACCCAAAAAACGCTGTTTCTACCTCCGAACAGCCTTTAGACACCGAAAACGGCGTTTGTAGCTCCAAACAGCCTTTAGACACCGAAAACGTTGTTTCTCCCTCCAAACAGCCTTTAAACCCCAAAAACGCTGTTTCTACCTCCGAACAGCCTTTAGACACCGAAAACGGCGTTTCTCCCTCCAAACAGCCTTTAAACCCAAAAAACGCTGTTTCTCCCTCCAAACAGCCTTTAAACCCAAAAAACGCTGTTTCTACCTCCGAACAGCCTTTAGACACCGAAAACGGCGTTTGTAGCTCCAAACAGCTTTTAGTCACCGAAAACGTCGTTTCTCCCTCCAAACAGCCTTTAAACCCAAAAAACGCTGTTTCTACCTCCGAACAGCCTTTAGACACCGAAAACGGCGTTTGTAGCTCCAAACAGCCTTTAGACACCGAAAACGTCGTTTCTCCCTCCAAACAGCCTTTAAACCCAAAAAACGCTGTTTCTACCTCCGAACAGCCTTTAGACACCGAAAACGGCGTTTGTAGCTCCAAACAGCCTTTAGTCACCGAAAACGTCGTTTCTCCCTCCAAACAGCCTTTAAACCCCAAAAACGCTGTTTCTACCTCCGAACAGCCTTTAGACACCGAAAACGGCGTTTGTAGCTCCAAACAGCCTTTAGACACCGAAAACGCTGTTTCTCCCTCCAAACAGCCTTTAAACCCAAAAAAACGCTGTTTCTACCTCCGAACAGCCTTTAGACACCGAAAACGGCGTTTGTAGCTCCAAACAGCCTTTAGACACCGAAAACGTTGTTTCTCCCTCCAAACAGCCTTTAAACCCCAAAAACGCTGTTTCTACCTCCGAACAGCCTTTAGACACCGAAAACGTCGTTTCTCCCTCCAAACAGCCTTTAAACCCCAAAAACGCTGTTTCTACCTCCGAACAGCCTTTAGACACCGAAAACGGCGTTTCTCCCTCCAAACAGCCTTTAAACCCAAAAAACGCTGTTACTCCCTCCAAACAGCCTTTAAACCCCAAAAACGCTGTTTCTACCTCCGAACAGCCTTTAGACACCGAAAACGGCGTTTGTAGCTCCAAACAGCCTTTAGACACCGAAAATGTCATTTCTCCCTCCAAACAGCCTTTAAACCTAAAAAACGCTGTTTCTACCTCCGAACAGCCTTTAGACACCGAAAACGGCGTTTGTAGCTCCAAACAGCCTTTAGACACCGAAAACGTTGTTTCTCCCTCCAAACAGCCTTTAAACCCCAAAAACGTTGTTTCTACCTCCGAACAGCCTTTAGACACCGAAAACGGCGTTTCTCCCTCCAAACAGCCTTTAAACCCAAAAAACGCTGTTTCTCCCTCCAAACAGCCTTTAAACCCAAAAAACGCTGTTTCTACCTCCGAACAGCCTTTAGACACCGAAAACGGCGTTTGTAGCTCCAAACAGCTTTTAGTCACCGAAAACGTCGTTTCTCCCTCCAAACAGCCTTTAAACCCCAAAAACGCTGTTTCTACCTCCGAACAGCCTTTAGTCACCGAAAACGGCGTTTGTAGCTCCAAACAGCCTTTAGACACCGAAAACGTCGTTTCTCCCTCCAAACAGCCTTTAAACCCCAAAAACGCTGTTTCTACCTCCGAACAGCCTTTAGACACCGAAAACGGCGTTTCTCCCTCCAAACAGCCTTTAAACCCAAAAAACGCTGTTTCTCCCTCCAAACAGCCTTTAAACCCCAAAAACGCTGTTTCTACCTCCGAACAGCCTTTAGACACCGAAAACGGCGTTTGTAGCTCCAAACAGCCTTTAGACACCGAAAATGTCATTTCTCCCTCCAAACAGCCTTTAAACCTAAAAAACGCTGTTTCTACCTCCGAACAGCCTTTAGACACCGAAAACGGCGTTTGTAGCTCCAAACAGCCTTTAGACACCGAAAACGTTGTTTCTCCCTCCAAACAGCCTTTAAACCCCAAAAACGTTGTTTCTACCTCCGAACAGCCTTTAGACACCGAAAACGGCGTTTCTCCCTCCAAACAGCCTTTAAACCCAAAAAACGCTGTTTCTCCCTCCAAACAGCCTTTAAACCCAAAAAACGCTGTTTCTACCTCCGAACAGCCTTTAGACACCGAAAACGGCGTTTGTAGCTCCAAACAGCCTTTAAACACAAAAAACGCTGTTTCTACCTCCGAACAGCCTTTAGACACCGAAAATGTCATTTCTCCCTCCAAACAGCCTTTAAACCCAAAAAACGCTGTTTCTACCTCCGAACAGCCTTTAGACACCGAAAACGGCGTTTGTAGCTCCAAACAGCCTTTAGACACCGAAAACGTCGTTTCTCCCTCCAAACAGCCTTTAAACCCCAAAAACGTTGTTTCTACCTCCGAACAGCCTTTAGACACCGAAAACGGCGTTTCTCCCTCCAAACAGCCTTTAAACCCAAAAAACGCTGTTTCTCCCTCCAAACAGCCTTTAAACCCAAAAAACGCTGTTTCTACCTCCGAACAGCCTTTAGACACCGAAAATGTCATTTCTCCCTCCAAACAGCCTTTAAACCCAAAAAACGCTGTTTCTACCTCCGAACAGCCTTTAGACACCGAAAACGGCGTTTGTAGCTCCAAACAGCCTTTAGACACCGAAAACGTTGTTTCTCCCTCCAAACAGCCTTTAAACCCCAAAAACGCTGTTTCTACCTCCGAACAGCCTTTAGACACCGAAAACGGCGTTTCTCCCTCCAAACAGCCTTTAAACCCAAAAAACGCTGTTTCTCCCTCCAAACAGCCTTTAAACCCAAAAAACGCTGTTTCTACCTCCGAACAGCCTTTAGACACCGAAAACGGCGTTTGTAGCTCCAAACAGCTTTTAGTCACCGAAAACGTCGTTTCTCCCTCCAAACAGCCTTTAAACCCAAAAAACGCTGTTTCTACCTCCGAACAGCCTTTAGACACCGAAAACGGCGTTTGTAGCTCCAAACAGCCTTTAGACACCGAAAACGTCGTTTCTCCCTCCAAACAGCCTTTAAACCCAAAAAACGCTGTTTCTACCTCCGAACAGCCTTTAGACACCGAAAACGGCGTTTGTAGCTCCAAACAGCCTTTAGTCACCGAAAACGTCGTTTCTCCCTCCAAACAGCCTTTAAACCCCAAAAACGCTGTTTCTACCTCCGAACAGCCTTTAGACACCGAAAACGGCGTTTGTAGCTCCAAACAGCCTTTAGACACCGAAAACGTCGTTTCTCCCTCCAAACAGCCTTTAAACCCCAAAAACGCTGTTTCTACCTCCGAACAGCCTTTAGACACCGAAAACGGCGTTTGTAGCTCCAAACAGCCTTTAGACACCGAAAACGCTGTTTCTCCCTCCAAACAGCCTTTAAACCCAAAAAACGCTGTTTCTACCTCCGAACAGCCTTTAGACACCGAAAACGGCGTTTGTAGCTCCAAACAGCCTTTAGACACCGAAAACGTTGTTTCTCCCTCCAAACAGCCTTTAAACCCCAAAAACGCTGTTTCTACCTCCGAACAGCCTTTAGACACCGAAAACGTCGTTTCTCCCTCCAAACAGCCTTTAAACCCCAAAAACGCTGTTTCTACCTCCGAACAGCCTTTAGACACCGAAAACGGCGTTTCTCCCTCCAAACAGCCTTTAAACCCAAAAAACGCTGTTTCTCCCTCCAAACAGCCTTTAAACCCCAAAAACGCTGTTTCTACCTCCGAACAGCCTTTAGACACCGAAAACGGCGTTTGTAGCTCCAAACAGCCTTTAGACACCGAAAATGTCATTTCTCCCTCCAAACAGCCTTTAAACCTAAAAAACGCTGTTTCTACCTCCGAACAGCCTTTAGACACCGAAAACGGCGTTTGTAGCTCCAAACAGCCTTTAGACACCGAAAACGTTGTTTCTCCCTCCAAACAGCCTTTAAACCCCAAAAACGTTGTTTCTACCTCCGAACAGCCTTTAGACACCGAAAACGGCGTTTCTCCCTCCAAACAGCCTTTAAACCCAAAAAACGCTGTTTCTCCCTCCAAACAGCCTTTAAACCCAAAAAACGCTGTTTCTACCTCCGAACAGCCTTTAGACACCGAAAACGGCGTTTGTAGCTCCAAACAGCTTTTAGTCACCGAAAACGTCGTTTCTCCCTCCAAACAGCCTTTAAACCCCAAAAACGCTGTTTCTACCTCCGAACAGCCTTTAGTCACCGAAAACGGCGTTTGTAGCTCCAAACAGCCTTTAGACACCGAAAACGTCGTTTCTCCCTCCAAACAGCCTTTAAACCCCAAAAACGCTGTTTCTACCTCCGAACAGCCTTTAGACACCGAAAACGGCGTTTCTCCCTCCAAACAGCCTTTAAACCCAAAAAACGCTGTTTCTCCCTCCAAACAGCCTTTAAACCCCAAAAACGCTGTTTCTACCTCCGAACAGCCTTTAGACACCGAAAACGGCGTTTGTAGCTCCAAACAGCCTTTAGACACCGAAAATGTCATTTCTCCCTCCAAACAGCCTTTAAAACTAAAAAACGCTGTTTCTACCTCCGAACAGCCTTTAGACACCGAAAACGGCGTTTGTAGCTCCAAACAGCCTTTAGACACCGAAAACGTTGTTTCTCCCTCCAAACAGCCTTTAAACCCCAAAAACGTTGTTTCTACCTCCGAACAGCCTTTAGACACCGAAAACGGCGTTTCTCCCTCCAAACAGCCTTTAAACCCAAAAAACGCTGTTTCTCCCTCCAAACAGCCTTTAAACCCAAAAAACGCTGTTTCTACCTCCGAACAGCCTTTAGACACCGAAAACGGCGTTTGTAGCTCCAAACAGCCTTTAAACACAAAAAATGCTGTTTCTACCTCCGAACAGCCTTTAGACACCGAAAATGTCATTTCTCCCTCCAAACAGCCTTTAAACCCAAAAAAACGCTGTTTCTACCTCCGAACAGCCTTTAGACACCGAAAACGGCGTTTGTAGCTCCAAACAGCCTTTAGACACCGAAAACGTCTTTTCTCCCTCCAAACAGCCTTTAAACCCCAAAAACGCTGTTTCTACCTCCGAACAGCCTTTAGACACCGAAAACGGCGTTTCTCCCTCCAAACAGCCTTTAAACCCAAAAAACGCTGTTTCTCCCTCCAAACAGCCTTTAAACCCAAAAAACGCTGTTTCTACCTCCGAACAGCCTTTAGACACCGAAAACGGCGTTTGTAGCTCCAAACAGCTTTTAGTCACCGAAAACGTCGTTTCTCCCTCCAAACAGCCTTTAAACCCCAAAAACGCTGTTTCTCCCTCCAAACAGCCTTTAAACCCAAAAAACGCTGTTTCTACCTCTGAACAGCCTTTAGACACCGAAAACGGCGTTTGTAGCTCCAAACAGCCTTTAGTCACCGAAAACGTCGTTTCTCCCTCCAAACAGCCTTTAAACCCCAAAAACGCTGTTTCTACCTCTGAACAGCCTTTAGACACCGAAAACGGCGTTTGTAGCTCCAAACAGCCTTTAGTCACCGAAAACGTCGTTTCTCCCTCCAAACAGCCTTTAAACCCCAAAAACGGTGTTTCTACCTCCGAACAACCTTTAGACACCGAAAACGGCGTTTGTAGCTCCAAACAGCTTTTAGTCACCGAAAACGTCGTTTCTCCCTCCAAACAGCCTTTTAACCCAAAAAACGCAGTTTCTACCTCCGAACAGCCTTTAGACACCGAAAACGGCGTTTGTAGCTCCAAACAGCTTTTAGTCACCGAAAACGTCGTTTCTCCCTCCAAACAGCCTTTAAACCCCAAAAACGCTGTTTCTACCTCCAAACAGCCTTTAGACACAGAAAACGTTGTTTCTCCCTCCAAACAGCCTTTAAACCCAAAAAACGCTGTTTCTACCTGCGAACAGCCTTTAGTCACCGAAAACGTTGTTTCTCCCTCCAAACAGCCTTTAAACCCTAAAAACGCTGTTTCTACCGCCGAACAGCCTTTAGACACAGAAAACGGAGACCCCTGGCTGAAGAAAATCAGACATTTAGTGTGGTCAATACCACACAGCTTTCAGAGCTGGGTCAGAGGTCAAATCTGTTCTGTATATTTAGCCTGGTCTTTCAGGCTAGCATGATCTGATTTACTGAAGTGACACCTCAATTTAAAGCTCAGATTCAGACCTTTTCATAGAGTCCAACATTGTTCATTTTAAACCTTCTGGTGGCTAGCAGCACACTGATGAATTATGGTTATATTCAACTGTCTTTAAAAGGCCTGCAGCCAACTGGTTTTATATTCTAACTTATCCTCCTGTATTTCTGGTAAACCTGCTTCAAATCAAACATGTTGCACATCAAATTAAAGCTTAGGTTCTCTTCTTTCCATCAATTGTTGGCTTTCCATCCTATCACAACCTGGCTGCTTAAAATCAGACATTTAGTGTGGTCAATACCACACAGCTTTCAGAGCTGGGTCAGAGGTCAAATCTGTTCTGTATATTTAGCCTGGTCTTTCAGGCTAGCATGATCTGATTTACTGAAGTGACACCTCAATTTAAAGCTCAGATTCAGACCTTTTCATCGAGTCCAACATTGTTCATTTTAAACCTTCTGGTGGCTAGCAGCACACTGATGAATTATGGTTATATTCAACTGTCTTTAAAAGGCCTGCAGCCAACTGGTTTTATATTCTAACTTATCCTCCTGTATTTCTGGTAAACCTGCTTCAAATCAAACATGTTGCACATCAAATTAAAGCTTAGGTTCTCTTCTTTCCATCAATTGTTGGCTTTCCATCCTATCACAACCTGGCTGCTTAAAATCAGACATTTAGTGTGGTCAATACCACACAGCTTTCAGAGCTGGGTCAGAGGTCAAATCTGTTCTGTATATTTAGCCTGGTCTTTCAGGCTAGCATGATCTGATTTACTGAAGTGACACCTCAATTTAAAGCTCAGATTCAGACCTTTTCATAGAGTCCAACATTGTTCATTTTAAACCTTCTGGTGGCTAGCAGCACACTGATGAATTATGGTTATATTCAACTGTCTTTAAAAGGCCTGCAGCCAACTGGTTTTATATTCTAACTTATCCTCCTGTATTTCTGGTAAACCTGCTTCAAATCAAACATGTTGCACATCAAATTAAAGCTTAGGTTCTCTTCTTTCCATCAATTGTTGGCTTTCCATCCTATCACAACCTGGCTGCTTAAAATCAGACATTTAGTGTGGTCAATACCACACAGCTTTCAGAGCTGGGTCAGAGGTCAAATCTGTTCTGTATATTTAGCCTGGTCTTTCAGGCTAGCATGATCTGATTTACTGAAGTGACACCTCAATTTAAAGCTCAGATTCAGACCTTTTCATAGAGTCCAACATTGTTCATTTTAAACCTTCTGGTGGCTAGCAGCACACTGATGAATTATGGTTATATTCAACTGTCTTTAAAAGGCCTGCAGCCAACTGGTTTTATATTCTAACTTATCCTCCTGTATTTCTGGTAAACCTGCTTCAAATCAAACATGTTGCACATCAAATTAAAGCTTAGGTTCTCTTCTTTCCATCAATTGTTGGCTTTCCATCCTATCACAACCTGGCTGCTTAAAATCAGACATTTAGTGTGGTCAATACCACACAGCTTTCAGAGCTGGGTCAGAGGTCAAATCTGTTCTGTATATTTAGCCTGGTCTTTCAGGCTAGCATGATCTGATTTACTGAAGTGACACCTCAATTTAAAGCTCAGATTCAGACCTTTTCATCGAGTCCAACATTGTTCATTTTAAACCTTCTGGTGGCTAGCAGCACACTGATGAATTATGGTTATATTCAACTGTCTTTAAAAGGCCTGCAGCCAACTGGTTTTATATTCTAACTTATCCTCCTGTATTTCTGGTAAACCTGCTTCAAATCAAACATGTTGCACATCAAATTAAAGCTTAGGTTCTCTTCTTTCCATCAAATGTTGGCTTTCCATCCTATCACAACCTGGCTGCTTAAAATCAGACATTTAGTGTGGTCAATACCACACAGCTTTCAGAGCTGGGTCAGAGGTCAAATCTGTTCTGTATATTTAGCCTGGTCTTTCAGGCTAGCATGATCTGATTTACTGAAGTGACACCTCAATTTAAAGCTCAGATTCAGACCTTTTCATAGAGTCCAACATTGTTCATTTTAAACCTTCTGGTGGCTAGCAGCACACTGATGAATTATGGTTATATTCAACTGTCTTTAAAAGGCCTGCAGCCTTTATATTCTATAGCATTTATATTCTAACTTATCCTCCTGTATTTCTGGTAAA
Source organism: Centroberyx gerrardi (assembly GCF_048128805.1). NCBI lineage: Eukaryota > Metazoa > Chordata > Actinopteri > Beryciformes > Berycidae > Centroberyx > Centroberyx gerrardi. The sequence goes on along the minus strand of NC_136017.1, from coordinate 23,194,984 downwards.
CCTGCTTCAAATCAAACATGTTGCACATCAAATTAAAGCTTAGGTTCTCTTCTTTCCATCAATTGTTGGCTTTCCATCCTATCACAACCTGGCTGCTTAAAATCAGACATTTAGTGTGGTCAATACCACACAGCTTTCAGAGCTGGGTCAGATGTCAAATCTGTTCTGTATATTTAGCCTGCTCTTTCAGGCTAGCATGATCTGATTTACTGGAGTGACACCTCAATTTAAAGCTCAGATTCAGACCTTTTCATAGAGTCCAACATTGTTGATTTTACCCCTTCTGGTGGCTAGCAGCACACTGACGAATTATGGTTACATTCAGCTGTTTTCAAAAGGCCTGCAGCCAACAGGTTTTCTATTCTAACTTATCCTCCTGTATTTCTGGTAAACCTGCTTCAAATCAAACATGTTGCACATCAAATTAAAGCTTAGGTTCTCTTCTTTCCAACAATTGTTGGCTTTCCATCATAGCACAACCTGGCTGCTTAAAATCAGACATTTAGTGTGGTCAATACCACACAGCTTTCAGAGCTGGGTCAGAGGTCAAATCTGTTCTGTATATTTAGCCTGGTCTTTCAGGCTAGCATGATCTGATTTACTGAAGTGACACCTCAATTTAAAGCTCAGATTAAGACCTTTTCATAGAGTCCAACATTGTTCATTTTAAACCTTCTGGTGGCTAGCAGCACACTGATGAATTATGGTTATATTCAACTGTCTTTAAAAGGCCTGCAGCCAACTGGTTTTATATTCTAACTTATCCTCCTGTATTTCTGGTAAACCTGCTTCAAATCAAACATGTTGCACATCAAATTAAAGCTTAGGTTCTCTTCTTTCCATCAATTGTTGGCTTTCCATCCTATCACAACCTGGCTGCTTAAAATAAGACATTTAGTGTGGTCAATACCACACAGCTTTCAGAGCTGGGTCAGAGGTCAAATCTGTTCTGTATATTTAGCCTGGTCTTTCAGGCTAGCATGATCTGATTTACTGAAGTGACACCTCAATTTAAAGCTCAGATTCAGACCTTTTCATAGAGTCCAACATTGTTCATTTTAAACCTTCTGGTGGCTAGCAGCACACTGATGAATTATTGTTACATTCAGCTGTTTTCAAAAGGCCTGCATCCAACTGGTTTTATAGTCTAACTTATCCTCCTGTATTTCTGGTCAACCTGCTTCAAATCAAACATGTTGCACATCAAATTAAAGCTTAGGTTCTCTTCTTTCCAACAATTGTTGGCTTTCCATCCTATCACAAGCTGGCTGCTTAAAATCAGACATTTAGTGTGGTCAATACCACACAGCTTTCAGAGCTGGGTCAGATGTCAAATCTGTTCTGTATATTTAGCCTGGTCTTTCAGGCTAGCATGATCTGATTTACTGGAGTGACACCTCAATTTAAAGCTCAGATTCAGACCTTTTCATAGAGTCCAACATTGTTGATTTTACCCCTTCTGGTGGCTAGCAGCACACTGATGAATTATGGTTACATTCAGCTCTTTTCAAAAGGCCTGCAGCCAACAGGTTTTATAGTCTAACTTATCCTCTTGTATTTCTGGTAAACCTGCTTCAAATCAAACATGTTGCACATCAAATTAAAGCTTAGGTTCTCTTCTTTCCATCAATTGTTGGCTTTCCATCCTATCACAACCTGGCTGCTTAAAATCAGACATTTAGTGTGGTCAATACCACACAGCTTTCAGAGCTGGGTCAGATGTCAAATCTGTTCTGTATATTTAGCCTGGTCCTTCAGGCTAGCATGATCTGATTTACAGGAGTGACACCTCAATTTAAAGCTAAGATTCAGACCTTTTCATAGAGTCCAACATTGTTGTGTTCACCCCTTCTGGTGGCTAGCAGCACACTGATGAATTATGGTTACATTCAGCTGTTTTCAAAAGGCCCGCAGCCAACTGGTTTTATATTCTAACTTATCCTCCTGTATTTCTGGTAAACCTGCTTCAAATCAAACATGTTGCACATCAAATTAAAGCTTAGGTTCTCTTCTTTCCAACATTTTTTGGCTTTCCATCATAGCACAAGCTGGCTGCTTAAAATCAGACATTTAGTATGGTCAATACCACACAGCTTTCAGAGCTGGGTCAGAGGTCAAATCTGTTCTGTATATTTAGCCTGGTCTTTCAGGCTAGCATGATCTGATTTACTGGAGTGACACCTCAATTTAAAGCTAAGATTCAGACCTTTTCATAGAGTCCAACATTGTTGAGTTTACCCCTTCTGGTGGCTAGCAGCACACTGATGAATTATGGTTACATTCAGCTCTTTTCAAAAGGCCTGCAGCCAACAGGTTTTATATTCTACCTTATCCTCCTGTATTTCTGCTAAACCTGCTTCAAATCAAACATGTTGCACATCAAATTAAAGCTTAGGTTCTCTTCTTTCCAACAATTTTTGGCTTTCCATCATAGCACAAGCTGGCTGCTTAAAATCAGACATTTAGTATGGTCAATACCACACAGCTTTCAGAGCTGGGTCAGAGGTCAAATCTGTTCTGTATATTTAGCTTTGTCTTTCAGGCTAGCATGATCTGATTTACTGGAGTGATACCTCAATTTAAAGCTCAGATTCAGACCTTTTCATAGAGTCCAACATTGTTGTGTTCACCCCTTCTGGTGGCTAGCAGCACACTGATGAATTATGGTTACATTCAGCTGTTTTCAAAAGGCCCGCAGCCAACTGGTTTTATATTCTAACTTATCCTCCTGTATTTCTGGTAAACCTGCTTCAAATCAAACATGTTGCACATCAAATTAAAGCTTAGGTTCTCTTCTTTCCAACATTTTTTGGCTTTCCATCATAGCACAAGCTGGCTGCTTAAAATCAGACATTTAGTATGGTCAATACCACACAGCTTTCAGAGCTGGGTCAGAGGTCAAATCTGTTCTGTATATTTAGCCTGGTCTTTCAGGCTAGCATGATCTGATTTACTGGAGTGACACCTCAATTTAAAGCTAAGATTCAGACCTTTTCATAGAGTCCAACATTGTTGAGTTTACCCCTTCTGGTGGCTAGCAGCACACTGATGAATTATGGTTACATTCAGCTCTTTTCAAAAGGCCTGCAGCCAACAGGTTTTATATTCTACCTTATCCTCCTGTATTTCTGCTAAACCTGCTTCAAATCAAACATGTTGCACATCAAATTAAAGCTTAGGTTCTCTTCTTTCCAACAATTTTTGGCTTTCCATCATAGCACAAGCTGGCTGCTTAAAATCAGACATTTAGTATGGTCAATACCACACAGCTTTCAGAGCTGGGTCAGAGGTCAAATCTGTTCTGTATATTTAGCTTTGTCTTTCAGGCTAGCATGATCTGATTTACTGGAGTGATACCTCAATTTAAAGCTCAGATTCAGACCTTTTCATAGAGTCCAACATTGTTGATTTTACCCCTTCTGGTGGCTAGCAGCACACTGATGAATTATGGTTACATTCAGCTCTTTTCAAAAGGCCTGCAGCCAACAGGTTTTATATTCTAACTTATCCTCCTGTATTTCTGGTAAACCTGCTTCAAATCAAACATGTTGCACATCAAATTAAAGCTTAGGTTCTCTTCTTTCCATCAATTGTTGGCTTTCCATCCTATCACAACCTGGCTGCTTAAAATCAGACATTTAGTATGGTCAATACCACACAGCTTTCAGAGCTGGGTCAGAGGTCAAATCTGTTCTGTATATTTAGCCTGGTCCTTCAGGCTAGCATGATCTGATTTACTGGAGTGACACCTCAATTTAAAGCTAAGATTCAGACCTTTTCATAGAGTCCAACATTGTTGAGTTTACCCCTTCTGGTGGCTTGCAGCACACTGATGAATTATGGTTACATTCAGCTGTTTTCAAAAGGCCTGCAGCCAACAGTTTTTATATTCTAACTTATCCTCCTGTATTTCTGGTAAACCTGCTTCAAATCAAACATGTTGCACATCAAATTAAAGCTTAGGTTCTCTTCTTTCCATCAATTGTTGGCTTTCCATCCTATCACAACCTGGCTGCTTAAAATCAGACATTTAGTGTGGTCAATACCACACAGCTTTCAGAGCTGGGTCAGAGGTCAAATCTGTTCTGTATATTTAGCCTGGTCTTTCAGGCTAGCATGATCTGATTTACTGGAGTGACACCTCAATTTAAAGCTCAGATTCAGACCTTTTCATAGAGTCCAACATTGTTGATTTTACCCCTTCTGGTGGCTAGCAGCACACTGATTAATTATGGTTACATTCAGCTGTTTTCAAAAGGCCTGCAGCCAACAGCTTTTATATTCTAACTTATCCTCCTGTATTTCTGGTAAACCTGCTTCAAATCAAACATGTTGCACATCAAATTAAAGCTTAGGTTCTCTTCTTTCCATCAATTGTTGGCTTTCCATCCTATCACAACCTGGCTGCTTAAAATCAGACATTTAGTGTGGTCAATACCACACAGCTTTCAGAGCTGGGTCAGAGGTCAAATCTGTTCTGTATATTTAGCCTGGTCTTTCAGGCTAGCATGATCTAATTTACTGGAGTGACACCTCAATTTAAAGCTCAGATTCAGACCTTTTCATAGAGTCCAACATTGTTGAGTTTACCCCTTCTGGTGGCTAGCAGCACACTGATGAATTATGGTTACATTCAGCTCTTTTCAAAAGGCCTGCAGCCAACAGGTTTTATATTCTAACTTATCCTCCTGTATTTCTGGTAAACCTGCTTCAAATCAAACATGTTGCACATCAAATTAAAGTTTAGGTTCTCTTCTTTCCATCAATTGTTGGCTTTCCATCATAGCACAACCTGACTGCTTAAAATCAGACATTTAGTGTGGTCAATACCACACAGCTTTCAGAGCTGGGTCAGAGGTCAAATCTGTTCTGTATATTTAGCCTGGTCTTTCAGGCTAGCATGATCTAATTTACTGGAGTGACACCTCAATTTAAAGCTAAGATTCAGACCTTTTCATAGAGTCCAACATTGTTGAGTTTACCCCTTCTGGTGGCTAGCAGCACACTGATGAATTATGGTTACATTCAGCTCTTTTCAAAAGGCCTGCAGCCAACAGGTTTTATATTCTACCTTATCCTCCTGTATTTCTGCTAAACCTGCTTCAAATCAAACATGTTGCACATCAAATTAAAGCTTAGGTTCTCTTCTTTCCAACAATTTTTGGCTTTCCATCATAGCACAAGCTGGCTGCTTAAAATCAGACATTTAGTATGGTCAATACCACACAGCTTTCAGAGCTGGGTCAGAGGTCAAATCTGTTCTGTATATTTAGCTTTGTCTTTCAGGCTAGCATGATCTGATTTACTGGAGTGATACCTCAATTTAAAGCTCAGATTCAGACCTTTTCATAGAGTCCAACATTGTTGATTTTACCCCTTCTGGTGGCTAGCAGCACACTGATGAATTATGGTTACATTCAGCTCTTTTCAAAAGGCCTGCAGCCAACAGGTTTTATAGTCTAACTTATCCTCTTGTATTTCTGGTAAACCTGCTTCAAATCAAACATGTTGCACATCAAATTAAAGCTTAGGTTCTCTTCTTTCCATCAATTGTTGGCTTTCCATCCTATCACAACCTGGCTGCTTAAAATCAGACATTTAGTGTGGTCAATACCACACAGCTTTCAGAGCTGGGTCAGATGTCAAATCTGTTCTGTATATTTAGCCTGGTCCTTCAGGCTAGCATGATCTGATTTACTGGAGTGACACCTCAATTTAAAGCTAAGATTCAGACCTTTTCATAGAGTCCAACATTGTTGTGTTCACCCCTTCTGGTGGCTAGCAGCACACTGATGAATTATGGTTACATTCAGCTGTTTTCAAAAGGCCCGCAGCCAACTGGTTTTATATTCTAACTTATCCTCCTGTATTTCTGGTAAACCTGCTTCAAATCAAACATGTTGCACATCAAATTAAAGCTTAGGTTCTCTTCTTTCCAACATTTTTTGGCTTTCCATCATAGCACAAGCTGGCTGCTTAAAATCAGACATTTAGTATGGTCAATACCACACAGCTTTCAGAGCTGGGTCAGAGGTCAAATCTGTTCTGTATATTTAGCCTGGTCCTTCAGGCTAGCATGATCTGATTTACTGGAGTGACACCTCAATTTAAAGCTAAGATTCAGACCTTTTCATAGAGTCCAACATTGTTGAGTTTACCCCTTCTGGTGGCTAGCAGCACACTGATGAATTATGGTTACATTCAGCTCTTTTCAAAAGGCCTGCAGCCAACAGGTTTTATATTCTACCTTATCCTCCTGTATTTCTGGTAAACCTGCTTCAAATCAAACATGTTGCACATCAAATTAAAGCTTAGGTTCTCTTCTTTCCAACAATTTTTGGCTTTCCATCATAGCACAAGCTGGCTGCTTAAAATCAGACATTTAGTATGGTCAATACCACACAGCTTTCAGAGCTGGGTCAGAGGTCAAATCTGTTCTGTATATTTAGCTTGGTCTTTCAGGCTAGCATGATCTGATTTACTGGAGTGATACCTCCATGTAAAGCTCAGATTCAGACCTTTTCATAGAGTCCAACATTGTTGAGTTTACCCCTTCTGGTGGCTAGCAGCACACTGATGAATTATGGTTACATTCAGCTCTTTTCAAAAGGCCTGCAGCCAACAGGTTTTATATTCTAACTTATCCTCCTGTATTTCTGGTAAACCTGCTTCAAATCAAACATGTTGCACATCAAATTAAAGCTTAGGTTCTCTTCTTTCCATCAATTGTTGGCTTTCCATCCTATCACAAGCTGGCTGCTTAAAATCAGACATTTAGTATGGTCAATACCACACAGCTTTCAGAGCTGGGTCAGAGGTCAAATCTGTTCTGTATATTTAGCCTGGTCCTTCAGGCTAGCATGATCTGATTTACTGGAGTGACACCTCAATTTAAAGCTAAGATTCAGACCTTTTCATAGAGTCCAACATTGTTGATTTTACCCCTTCTGGTGGCTAGCAGCACACTGATGAATTATGGTTACATTCAGCTCTTTTCAAAAGGCCTGCAGCCAACAGGTTTTATATTCTACCTTATCCTCCTGTATTTCTGGTAAACCTGCTTCAAATCAAACATGTTGCACATCAAATTAAAGCTTAGGTTCTCTTCTTTCCAACAATTTTTGGCTTTCCATCATAGCACAAGCTGGCTGCTTAAAATCAGACATTTAGTATGGTCAATACCACACAGCTTTCAGAGCTGGGTCAGAGGTCAAATCTGTTCTGTATATTTAGCCTGGTCCTTCAGGCTAGCATGATCTGATTTACTGGAGTGACACCTCAATTTAAAGCTAAGATTCAGACCTTTTCATAGAGTCCAACATTGTTGAGTTTACCCCTTCTGGTGGCTAGCAGCACACTGATGAATTATGGTTACATTCAGCTCTTTTCAAAAGGCCTGCAGCCAACAGGTTTTATATTCTACCTTATCCTCCTGTATTTCTGGTAAACCTGCTTCAAATCAAACATGTTGCACATCAAATTAAAGCTTAGGTTCTCTTCTTTCCAACAATTTTTGGCTTTCCATCATAGCACAAGCTGGCTGCTTAAAATCAGACATTTAGTATGGTCAATACCACACAGCTTTCAGAGCTGGGTCAGAGGTCAAATCTGTTCTGTATATTTAGCTTGGTCTTTCAGGCTAGCATGATCTGATTTACTGGAGTGATACCTCCATGTAAAGCTCAGATTCAGACCTTTTCATAGAGTCCAACATTGTTGAGTTTACCCCTTCTGGTGGCTAGCAGCACACTGATGAATTATGGTTACATTCAGCTCTTTTCAAAAGGCCTGCAGCCAACAGGTTTTATATTCTAACTTATCCTCCTGTATTTCTGGTAAACCTGCTTCAAATCAAACATGTTGCACATCAAATTAAAGCTTAGGTTCTCTTCTTTCCATCAATTGTTGGCTTTCCATCCTATCACAACCTGGCTGCTTAAAATCAGACATTTAGTATGGTCAATACCACACAGCTTTCAGAGCTGGGTCAGAGGTCAAATCTGTTCTGTATATTTAGCCTGGTCATTCAGGCTAGCATGATCTGATTTACTGGAGTGACACCTCAATTTAAAGCTAAGATTCAGACCTTTTCATAGAGTCCAACATTGTTGAGTTTACCCCTTCTGGTGGCTTGCAGCACACTGATGAATTATGGTTACATTCAGCTCTTTTCAAAAGGCCTGCAGCCAACAGTTTTTATATTCTAACTTATCCTCCTGTATTTCTGGTAAACCTGCTTCAAATCAAACATGTTGCACATCAAATTAAAGCTTAGGTTCTCTTCTTTCCATCAATTGTTGGCTTTCCATCCTATCACAACCTGGCTGCTTAAAATCAGACATTTAGTGTGGTCAATACCACACAGCTTTCAGAGCTGGGTCAGAGGTCAAATCTGTTCTGTATATTTAGCCTGGTCTTTCAGGCTAGCATGATCTGATTTACTGGAGTGACACCTCAATTTAAAGCTCAGATTCAGACCTTTTCATAGAGTCCAACATTGTTGATTTTACCCCTTCTGGTGGCTAGCAGCACACTGATTAATTATGGTTACATTCAGCTGTTTTCAAAAGGCCTGCAGCCAACAGGTTTTATATTCTAACTTATCCTCCTGTATTTCTGGTAAACCTGCTTCAAATCAAACATGTTGCACATCAAATTAAAGTTTAGGTTCTCTTCTTTCCATCAATTGTTGGCTTTCCATCATAGCACAACCTGACTGCTAAAAATCAGACATTTAGTGTGGTCAATACCACACAGCTTTCAGAGCTGGGTCAGAGGTCAAATCTGTTCTGTATATTTAGCCTGGTCTTTCAGGCTAGCATGATCTAATTTACTGGAGTGACACCTCAATTTAAAGCTCAGATTCAGACCTTTTCATAGAGTCCAACATTGTTGAGTTTACCCCTTCTGGTGGCTAGCAGCACACTGATGAATTATGGTTACATTCAGCTGTTTTCAAAAGGCCTGCAGCCAACAGGTTTTATAGTCTAACTTATCCTCTTGTATTTCTGGCAAACCTGCTTCAAATCAAACATGTTGCACATCAAATTAAAGCTTAGGTTCTCTTCTTTCCATCAATTGTTGGCTTTCCATCCTATCACAACCTGGCTGCTTAAAATCAGACATTTAGTATGGTCAATACCACACAGCTTTCAGAGCTGGGTCAGATGTCAAATCTGTTCTGTATATTTAGCCTGGTCCTTCAGGCTAGCATGATCTGATTTACTGGAGTGACACCTCAATTTAAAGCTAAGATTCAGACCTTTTCATAGAGTCCAACATTGTTGAGTTTACCCCTTCTGGTGGCTAGCAGCACACTGATGAATTATGGTTACATTCAGCTGTTTTCAAAAGGCCTGCAGCCAACAGCTTTTATATTCTAACTTATCCTCCTGTATTTCTGGTAAACCTGCTTCAAATCAAACATGTTGCACATCAAATTAAAGCTTAGGTTCTCTTCTTTCCAACATTTTTTGGCTTTCCATCATAGCACAAGCTGGCTGCTTAAAATCAGACATTTAGTATGGTCAATACCACACAGCTTTCAGAGCTGGGTCAGAGGTCAAATCTGTTCTGTATATTTAGCCTGGTCCTTCAGGCTAGCATGATCTGATTTACTGGAGTGACACCTCAATTTAAAGCTAAGATTCAGACCTTTTCATAGAGTCCAACATTGTTGAGTTTACCCCTTCTGGTGGCTAGCAGCACACTGATGAATTATGGTTACATTCAGCTCTTTTCAAAAGGCCTGCAGCCAACAGGTTTTATATTCTACCTTATCCTCCTGTATTTCTGGTAAACCTGCTTCAAATCAAACATGTTGCACATCAAATTAAAGCTTAGGTTCTCTTCTTTCCAACAATTTTTGGCTTTCCATCCTATCACAACCTGGCTGCTTAAAATCAGACATTTAGTATGGTCAATACCACACAGCTTTCAGAGCTGGGTCAGAGGTCAAATCTGTTCTGTATATTTAGCCTGGTCCTTCAGGCTAGCATGATCTGATTTACTGGAGTGACACCTCAATTTAAAGCTAAGATTCAGACCTTTTCATAGAGTCCAACATTGTTGAGTTTACCCCTTCTGGTGGCTTGCAGCACACTGATGAATTATGGTTACATTCAGCTATTTTCAAAAGGCCTGCATCCAACAGTTTTTATATTCTAACTTATCCTCCTGTATTTCTGGTAAACCTGCTTCAAATCAAACATGTTGCACATCAAATTAAAGCTTAGGTTCTCTTCTTTCCATCAATTGTTGGCTTTCCATCCTATCACAACCTGGCTGCTTAAAATCAGACATTTAGTGTGGTCAATACCACACAGCTTTCAGAGCTGGGTCAGAGGTCAAATCTGTTCTGTATATTTAGCCTGGTCTTTCAGGCTAGCATGATCTGATTTACTGGAGTGACACCTCAATTTAAAGCTCAGATTCAGACCTTTTCATAGAGTCCAACATTGTTGATTTTACCCCTTCTGGTGGCTAGCAGCACACTGATTAATTATGGTTACATTCAGCTGTTTTCAGAAGGCCTGCAGCCAACAGGTTTTATATTCTAACTTATCCTCCTGTATTTCTGGTAAACCTGCTTCAAATCAAACATGTTGCACATCAAATTAAAGTTTAGGTTCTCTTCTTTCCATCAATTGTTGGCTTTCCATCATAGCACAACCTGACTGCTTAAAATCAGACATTTAGTGTGGTCAATACCACACAGCTTTCAGAGCTGGGTCAGAGGTCAAATCTGTTCTGTATATTTAGCCTGGTCTTTCAGGCTAGCATGATCTAATTTACTGGAGTGACACCTCAATTTAAAGCTCAGATTCAGACCTTTTCATAGAGTCCAACATTGTTGAGTTTACCCCTTCTGGTGGCTAGCAGCACACTGATGAATTATGGTTACATTCAGCTGTTTTCAAAAGGCCTGCAGCCAACAGGTTTTATAGTCTAACTTATCCTCTTGTATTTCTGGCAAACCTGCTTCAAATCAAACATGTTGCACATCAAATTAAAGCTTAGGTTCTCTTCTTTCCATCAATTGTTGGCTTTCCATCCTATCACAACCTGGCTGCTTAAAATCAGACATTTAGTATGGTCAATACCACACAGCTTTCAGAGCTGGGTCAGATGTCAAATCTGTTCTGTATATTTAGCCTGGTCCTTCAGGCTAGCATGATCTGATTTACTGGAGTGACACCTCAATTTAAAGCTAAGATTCAGACCTTTTCATAGAGTCCAACATTGTTGAGTTTACCCCTTCTGGTGGCTAGCAGCACACTGATGAATTATGGTTACATTCAGCTGTTTTCAAAAGGCCTGCAGCCAACAGCTTTTATATTCTAACTTATCCTCCTGTATTTCTGGTAAACCTGCTTCAAATCAAACATGTTGCACATCAAATTAAAGCTTAGGTTCTCTTCTTTCCAACATTTTTTGGCTTTCCATCATAGCACAAGCTGGCTGCTTAAAATCAGACATTTAGTATGGTCAATACCACACAGCTTTCAGAGCTGGGTCAGAGGTCAAATCTGTTCTGTATATTTAGCCTGGGCCTTCAGGCTAGCATGATCTGATTTACTGGAGTGACACCTCAATTTAAAGCTAAGATTCAGACCTTTTCATAGAGTCCAACATTGTTGAGTTTACCCCTTCTGGTGGCTAGCAGCACACTGATGAATTATGGTTACATTCAGCTCTTTTCAAAAGGCCTGCAGCCAACAGGTTTTATATTCTACCTTATCCTCCTGTATTTCTGGTAAACCTGCTTCAAATCAAACATGTTGCACATCAAATTAAAGCTTAGGTTCTCTTCTTTCCAACAATTTTTGGCTTTCCATCCTATCACAACCTGGCTGCTTAAAATCAGACATTTAGTATGGTCAATACCACACAGCTTTCAGAGCTGGGTCAGAGGTCAAATCTGTTCTGTATATTTAGCCTGGTCCTTCAGGCTAGCATGATCTGATTTACTGGAGTGACACCTCAATTTAAAGCTAAGATTCAGACCTTTTCATAGAGTCCAACATTGTTGAGTTTACCCCTTCTGGTGGCTTGCAGCACACTGATGAATTATGGTTACATTCAGCTATTTTCAAAAGGCCTGCAGCCAACAGTTTTTATATTCTAACTTATCCTCCTGTATTTCTGGTAAACCTGCTTCAAATCAAACATGTTGCACATCAAATTAAAGCTTAGGTTCTCTTCTTTCCATCAATTGTTGGCTTTCCATCCTATCACAACCTGGCTGCTTAAAATCAGACATTTAGTGTGGTCAATACCACACAGCTTTCAGAGCTGGGTCAGAGGTCAAATCTGTTCTGTATATTTAGCCTGGTCTTTCAGGCTAGCATGATCTGATTTACTGGAGTGACACCTCAATTTAAAGCTCAGATTCAGACCTTTTCATAGAGTCCAACATTGTTGATTTTACCCCTTCTGGTGGCTAGCAGCACACTGATTAATTATGGTTACATTCAGCTGTTTTCAAAAGGCCTGCAGCCAACAGGTTTTATATTCTAACTTATCCTCCTGTATTTCTGGTAAACCTGCTTCAAATCAAACATGTTGCACATCAAATTAAAGTTTAGGTTCTCTTCTTTCCATCAATTGTTGGCTTTCCATCATAGCACAACCTGACTGCTTAAAATCAGACATTTAGTGTGGTCAATACCACACAGCTTTCAGAGCTGGGTCAGAGGTCAAATCTGTTCTGTATATTTAGCCTGGTCTTTCAGGCTAGCATGATCTAATTTACTGGAGTGACACCTCAATTTAAAGCTCAGATTCAGACCTTTTCATAGAGTCCAACATTGTTGAGTTTACCCCTTCTGGTGGCTAGCAGCACACTGATGAATTATGGTTACATTCAGCTGTTTTCAAAAGGCCTGCAGCCAACAGGTTTTATATTCTAACTTATCCTCCTGTATTTCTGGTAAACCTGCTTCAAATCAAACATGTTGCACATCAAATTAAAGCTTAGGTTCTCTTCTTTCCATCAATTGTTGGCTTTCCATCCTATCACAACCTGGCTGCTTAAAATCAGACATTTAGTGTGGTCAATACCACACAGCTTTCAGAGCTGGGTCAGAGGTCAAATCTGTTCTGTATATTTAGCCTGGTCTTTCAGGCTAGCATGATCTGATTTACTGGAGTGACACCTCAATTTAAAGCTCAGATTCAGACCTTTTCATAGAGTCCAACATTGTTGATTTTACCCCTTCTGGTGGCTAGCAGCACACTGATTAATTATGGTTACATTCAGCTGTTTTCAAAAGGCCTGCAGCCAACAGGTTTTATATTCTAACTTATCCTCCTGTATTTCTGGTAATCCTGCTTCAAATCAAACATGTTGCACATCAAATTAAAGTTTAGGTTCTCTTCTTTCCATCAATTGTTGGCTTTCCATCATAGCACAACCTGACTGCTTAAAATCAGACATTTAGTGTGGTCAATACCACACAGCTTTCAGAGCTGGGTCAGAGGTCAAATCTGTTCTGTATATTTAGCCTGGTCTTTCAGGCTAGCATGATCTAATTTACTGGAGTGACACCTCAATTTAAAGCTCAGATTCAGACCTTTTCATAGAGTCCAACATTGTTGAGTTTACCCCTTCTGGTGGCTAGCAGCACACTGATGAATTATGGTTACATTCAGCTGTTTTCAAAAGGCCTGCAGCCAACAGGTTTTATAGTCTAACTTATCCTCTTGTATTTCTGGCAAACCTGCTTCAAATCAAACATGTTGCACATCAAATTAAAGCTTAGGTTCTCTTCTTTCCATCAATTGTTGGCTTTCCATCCTATCACAACCTGGCTGCTTAAAATCAGACATTTAGTATGGTCAATACCACACAGCTTTCAGAGCTGGGTCAGATGTCAAATCTGTTCTGTATATTTAGCCTGGTCCTTCAGGCTAGCATGATCTGATTTACTGGAGTGACACCTCAATTTAAAGCTAAGATTCAGACCTTTTCATAGAGTCCAACATTGTTGAGTTTACCCCTTCTGGTGGCTAGCAGCACACTGATGAATTATGGTTACATTCAGCTGTTTTCAAAAGGCCTGCAGCCAACAGCTTTTATATTCTAACTTATCCTCCTGTATTTCTGGTAAACCTGCTTCAAATCAAACATGTTGCACATCAAATTAAAGCTTAGGTTCTCTTCTTTCCAACATTTTTTGGCTTTCCATCATAGCACAAGCTGGCTGCTTAAAATCAGACATTTAGTATGGTCAATACCACACAGCTTTCAGAGCTGGGTCAGAGGTCAAATCTGTTCTGTATATTTAGCCTGGTCCTTCAGGCTAGCATGATCTGATTTACTGGAGTGACACCTCAATTTAAAGCTAAGATTCAGACCTTTTCATAGAGTCCAACATTGTTGAGTTTACCCCTTCTGGTGGCTAGCAGCACACTGATGAATTATGGTTACATTCAGCTCTTTTCAAAAGGCCTGCAGCCAACAGGTTTTATATTCTACCTTATCCTCCTGTATTTCTGGTAAACCTGCTTCAAATCAAACATGTTGCACATCAAATTAAAGCTTAGGTTCTCTTCTTTCCAACAATTTTTGGCTTTCCATCCTATCACAACCTGGCTGCTTAAAATCAGACATTTAGTATGGTCAATACCACACAGCTTTCAGAGCTGGGTCAGAGGTCAAATCTGTTCTGTATATTTAGCCTGGTCCTTCAGGCTAGCATGATCTGATTTACTGGAGTGACACCTCAATTTAAAGCTAAGATTCAGACCTTTTCATAGAGTCCAACATTGTTGAGTTTACCCCTTCTGGTGGCTTGCAGCACACTGATGAATTATGGTTACATTCAGCTATTTTCAAAAGGCCTGCATCCAACAGTTTTTATATTCTAACTTATCCTCCTGTATTTCTGGTAAACCTGCTTCAAATCAAACATGTTGCACATCAAATTAAAGCTTAGGTTCTCTTCTTTCCATCAATTGTTGGCTTTCCATCCTATCACAACCTGGCTGCTTAAAATCAGACATTTAGTGTGGTCAATACCACACAGCTTTCAGAGCTGGGTCAGAGGTCAAATCTGTTCTGTATATTTAGCCTGGTCTTTCAGGCTAGCATGATCTGATTTACTGGAGTGACACCTCAATTTAAAGCTCAGATTCAGACCTTTTCATAGAGTCCAACATTGTTGATTTTACCCCTTCTGGTGGCTAGCAGCACACTGATTAATTATGGTTACATTCAGCTGTTTTCAGAAGGCCTGCAGCCAACAGGTTTTATATTCTAACTTATCCTCCTGTATTTCTGGTAAACCTGCTTCAAATCAAACATGTTGCACATCAAATTAAAGTTTAGGTTCTCTTCTTTCCATCAATTGTTGGCTTTCCATCATAGCACAACCTGACTGCTTAAAATCAGACATTTAGTGTGGTCAATACCACACAGCTTTCAGAGCTGGGTCAGAGGTCAAATCTGTTCTGTATATTTAGCCTGGTCTTTCAGGCTAGCATGATCTAATTTACTGGAGTGACACCTCAATTTAAAGCTCAGATTCAGACCTTTTCATAGAGTCCAACATTGTTGAGTTTACCCCTTCTGGTGGCTAGCAGCACACTGATGAATTATGGTTACATTCAGCTGTTTTCAAAAGGCCTGCAGCCAACAGGTTTTATAGTCTAACTTATCCTCTTGTATTTCTGGCAAACCTGCTTCAAATCAAACATGTTGCACATCAAATTAAAGCTTAGGTTCTCTTCTTTCCATCAATTGTTGGCTTTCCATCCTATCACAACCTGGCTGCTTAAAATCAGACATTTAGTATGGTCAATACCACACAGCTTTCAGAGCTGGGTCAGATGTCAAATCTGTTCTGTATATTTAGCCTGGTCCTTCAGGCTAGCATGATCTGATTTACTGGAGTGACACCTCAATTTAAAGCTAAGATTCAGACCTTTTCATAGAGTCCAACATTGTTGAGTTTACCCCTTCTGGTGGCTAGCAGCACACTGATGAATTATGGTTACATTCAGCTGTTTTCAAAAGGCCTGCAGCCAACAGCTTTTATATTCTAACTTATCCTCCTGTATTTCTGGTAAACCTGCTTCAAATCAAACATGTTGCACATCAAATTAAAGCTTAGGTTCTCTTCTTTCCAACATTTTTTGGCTTTCCATCATAGCACAAGCTGGCTGCTTAAAATCAGACATTTAGTATGGTCAATACCACACAGCTTTCAGAGCTGGGTCAGAGGTCAAATCTGTTCTGTATATTTAGCCTGGTCCTTCAGGCTAGCATGATCTGATTTACTGGAGTGACACCTCAATTTAAAGCTAAGATTCAGACCTTTTCATAGAGTCCAACATTGTTGAGTTTACCCCTTCTGGTGGCTAGCAGCACACTGATGAATTATGGTTACATTCAGCTGTTTTCAAAAGGCCTGCAGCCAACAGGTTTTATATTCTACCTTATCCTCCTGTATTTCTGGTAAACCTGCTTCAAATCAAACATGTTGCACATCAAATTAAAGCTTAGGTTCTCTTCTTTCCAACAATTTTTGGCTTTCCATCCTATCACAACCTGGCTGCTTAAAATCAGACATTTAGTATGGTCAATACCACACAGCTTTCAGAGCTGGGTCAGAGGTCAAATCTGTTCTGTATATTTAGCCTGGTCCTTCAGGCTAGCATGATCTGATTTACTGGAGTGACACCTCAATTTAAAGCTAAGATTCAGACCTTTTCATAGAGTCCAACATTGTTGAGTTTACCCCTTCTGGTGGCTTGCAGCACACTGATGAATTATGGTTACATTCAGCTATTTTCAAAAGGCCTGCAGCCAACAGTTTTTATATTCTAACTTATCCTCCTGTATTTCTGGTAAACCTGCTTCAAATCAAACATGTTGCACATCAAATTAAAGCTTAGGTTCTCTTCTTTCCATCAATTGTTGGCTTTCCATCCTATCACAACCTGGCTGCTTAAAATCAGACATTTAGTGTGGTCAATACCACACAGCTTTCAGAGCTGGGTCAGAGGTCAAATCTGTTCTGTATATTTAGCCTGGTCTTTCAGGCTAGCATGATCTGATTTACTGGAGTGACACCTCAATTTAAAGCTCAGATTCAGACCTTTTCATAGAGTCCAACATTGTTGATTTTACCCCTTCTGGTGGCTAGCAGCACACTGATTAATTATGGTTACATTCAGCTGTTTTCAAAAGGCCTGCAGCCAACAGGTTTTATATTCTAACTTATCCTCCTGTATTTCTGGTAAACCTGCTTCAAATCAAACATGTTGCACATCAAATTAAAGTTTAGGTTCTCTTCTTTCCATCAATTGTTGGCTTTCCATCATAGCACAACCTGACTGCTTAAAATCAGACATTTAGTGTGGTCAATACCACACAGCTTTCAGAGCTGGGTCAGAGGTCAAATCTGTTCTGTATATTTAGCCTGGTCTTTCAGGCTAGCATGATCTAATTTACTGGAGTGACACCTCAATTTAAAGCTCAGATTCAGACCTTTTCATAGAGTCCAACATTGTTGAGTTTACCCCTTCTGGTGGCTAGCAGCACACTGATGAATTATGGTTACATTCAGCTGTTTTCAAAAGGCCTGCAGCCAACAGGTTTTATATTCTAACTTATCCTCCTGTATTTCTGGTAAACCTGCTTCAAATCAAACATGTTGCACATCAAATTAAAGCTTAGGTTCTCTTCTTTCCATCAATTGTTGGCTTTCCATCCTATCACAACCTGGCTGCTTAAAATCAGACATTTAGTGTGGTCAATACCACACAGCTTTCAGAGCTGGGTCAGAGGTCAAATCTGTTCTGTATATTTAGCCTGGTCTTTCAGGCTAGCATGATCTGATTTACTGGAGTGACACCTCAATTTAAAGCTCAGATTCAGACCTTTTCATAGAGTCCAACATTGTTGATTTTACCCCTTCTGGTGGCTAGCAGCACACTGATTAATTATGGTTACATTCAGCTGTTTTCAAAAGGCCTGCAGCCAACAGGTTTTATATTCTAACTTATCCTCCTGTATTTCTGGTAATCCTGCTTCAAATCAAACATGTTGCACATCAAATTAAAGTTTAGGTTCTCTTCTTTCCATCAATTGTTGGCTTTCCATCATAGCACAACCTGACTGCTTAAAATCAGACATTTAGTGTGGTCAATACCACACAGCTTTCAGAGCTGGGTCAGAGGTCAAATCTGTTCTGTATATTTAGCCTGGTCTTTCAGGCTAGCATGATCTAATTTACTGGAGTGACACCTCAATTTAAAGCTCAGATTCAGACCTTTTCATAGAGTCCAACATTGTTGAGTTTACCCCTTCTGGTGGCTAGCAGCACACTGATGAATTATGGTTACATTCAGCTGTTTTCAAAAGGCCTGCAGCCAACAGGTTTTATAGTCTAACTTATCCTCTTGTATTTCTGGCAAACCTGCTTCAAATCAAACATGTTGCACATCAAATTAAAGCTTAGGTTCTCTTCTTTCCATCAATTGTTGGCTTTCCATCCTATCACAACCTGGCTGCTTAAAATCAGACATTTAGTATGGTCAATACCACACAGCTTTCAGAGCTGGGTCAGATGTCAAATCTGTTCTGTATATTTAGCCTGGTCCTTCAGGCTAGCATGATCTGATTTACTGGAGTGACACCTCAATTTAAAGCTAAGATTCAGACCTTTTCATAGAGTCCAACATTGTTGAGTTTACCCCTTCTGGTGGCTAGCAGCACACTGATGAATTATGGTTACATTCAGCTGTTTTCAAAAGGCCTGCAGCCAACAGCTTTTATATTCTAACTTATCCTCCTGTATTTCTGGTAAACCTGCTTCAAATCAAACATGTTGCACATCAAATTAAAGCTTAGGTTCTCTTCTTTCCATCAATTGTTGGCTTTCCATCCTATCACAACCTGGCTGCTTAAAATCAGACATTTAGTGTGGTCAATACCACACAGCTTTCAGAGCTGGGTCAGAGGTCAAATCTGTTCTGTATATTTAACCTGGTCTTTCAGGCTAGCATGATCTGATTTACTGGAGTGACACCTCAATTTAAAGCTCAGATTCAGACCTTTTCATAGAGTCCAACATTGTTGAGTTTACCCCTTCTGGTGGCTAGCAGCACACTGATGAATTATGGTTACATTCAGCTCTTTTCAAAAGGCCTGCAGCCAACAGGTTTTATATTCTAACTTATCCTCCTGTATTTCTGGTAAACCTGCTTCAAATCAAACATGTTGCACATCAAATTAAAGCTTAGGTTCTCTTCTTTCCAACATTTTTTGGCTTTCCATCATAGCACAAGCTGGCTGCTTAAAATCAGACATTTAGTATGGTCAATACCACACAGCTTTCAGAGCTGGGTCAGAGGTCAAATCTGTTCTGTATATTTAGCCTGGTCCTTCAGGCTAGCATGATCTGATTTACTGGAGTGACACCTCAATTTAAAGCTAAGATTCAGACCTTTTCATAGAGTCCAACATTGTTGAGTTTACCCCTTCTGGTGGCTAGCAGCACACTGATGAATTATGGTTACATTCAGCTCTTTTCAAAAGGCCTGCAGCCAACAGGTTTTATATTCTACCTTATCCTCCTGTATTTCTGGTAAACCTGCTTCAAATCAAACATGTTGCACATCAAATTAAAGCTTAGGTTCTCTTCTTTCCAACAATTTTTGGCTTTCCATCATAGCACAAGCTGGCTGCTTAAAATCAGACATTTAGTATGGTCAATACCACACAGCTTTCAGAGCTGGGTCAGAGGTCAAATCTGTTCTGTATATTTAGCTTGGTCTTTCAGGCTAGCATGATCTGATTTACTGGAGTGATACCTCCATGTAAAGCTCAGATTCAGACCTTTTCATAGAGTCCAACATTGTTGAGTTTACCCCTTCTGGTGGCTAGCAGCACACTGATGAATTATGGTTACATTCAGCTCTTTTCAAAAGGCCTGCAGCCAACAGGTTTTATATTCTAACTTATCCTCCTGTATTTCTGGTAAACCTGCTTCAAATCAAACATGTTGCACATCAAATTAAAGCTTAGGTTCTCTTCTTTCCATCAATTGTTTGCTTTCCATCCTATCACAACCTGGCTGCTTAAAATCAGACATTTAGTATGGTCAATACCACACAGCTTTCAGAGCTGGGTCAGAGGTCAAATCTGTTCTGTATATTTAGCCTGGTCCTTCAGGCTAGCATGATCTGATTTACTGGAGTGACACCTCAATTTAAAGCTAAGATTCAGACCTTTTCATAGAGTCCAACATTGTTGAGTTTACCCCTTCTGGTGGCTTGCAGCACACTGATGAATTATGGTTACATTCAGCTCTTTTCAAAAGGCCTGCAGCCAACTGGTTTTATATTCTAACTTATCCTCCTGTATTTCTGGTAAACCTGCTTCAAATCAAACATGTTGCACATCAAATTAAAGCTTAGGTTCTCTTCTTTCCATCAATTGTTGGCTTTCCATCCTATCACAACCTGGCTGCTTAAAATCAGACATTTAGTGTGGTCAATACCACACAGCTTTCAGAGCTGGGTCAGAGGTCAAATCTGTTCTGTATATTTAACCTGGTCTTTCAGGCTAGCATGATCTGATTTACTGGAGTGACACCTCAATTTAAAGCTCAGATTCAGACCTTTTCATAGAGTCCAACATTGTTGAGTTTACCCCTTCTGGTGGCTAGCAGCACACTGATGAATTATGGTTACATTCAGCTCTTTTCAAAAGGCCTGCAGCCAACAGGTTTTCTATTCTAACTTATCCTCCTGTATTTCTGGTAAACCTGCTTCAAATCAAACATGTTGCACATCAAATTAAAGCTTAGGTTCTCTTCTTTCCATCAATTGTTGGCTTTCCATCCTATCACAACCTGGCTGCTTAAAATCAGACATTTAGTATGGTCAATACCACACAGCTTTCAGAGCTGGGTCAGAGGTCAAATCTGTTCTGTATATTTAGCCTGGTCCTTCAGGCTAGCATGATCTGATTTACTGGAGTGATACCTCAATTTAAAGCTCAGATTTAGACCTTTTCATAGAGTCCAACATTGTTGATTTTACCCCTTCTGGTGGCTAGCAGCACACTGATTAATTATGTTTACATTCAGCTGTTTTCAAAAGGCCTGCAGCCAACAGGTTTTATATTCTAACTTATCCTCCTGTATTTCTGGTAAACGTGCTTCAAATCAAACATGTTGCACATCAAATTAAAGCTTAGGTTCTCTTCTTTCCATCAATTGTTGGCTTTCCATCATAGCACAACCTGGCTGCTTAAAATCAGACATTTAGTATGGTCAATACCACACAGCTTTGAGAGCTGGGTCAGAGGTCAAATCTGTTCTGTATATTTAGCCTGGTCCTTCAGGCTAGCATGATCTGAATTACTGGAGTGACACCTCAATTTAAAGCTAAGATTCAGACTTTTTCATAGAGTCCAACATTGTTGAGTTTACCCCTTCTGGTGGCTAGCAGCACACTGATGAATTATGGTTACATTCAGCTGTTTTCAAAAGGCCTGCAGCCAACAGGTTTTATATTCTAACTTATCCTCCTGTATTTCTGGTAAACCTGCTTCAAATCAGACATGTTGCACATCAAATTAAAGCTTAGGTTCTCTTCTTTCCATCAATTGTTGGCTTTCCATCATAGCACAACCTGGCTGCTTAAAATCAGACATTTAGTATGGTCAATACCACACAGCTTTCAGAGCTGGGTCAGAGGTCAAATCTGTTCTGTATATTTAGCCTGGTCCTTCAGGCTAGCATGATCTGATTTACTGGAGTGACACCTCAATTTAAAGCTAAGATTCAGACTTTTTCACAGAGTCCAACATTGTTGAGTTTACCCCTTCTGGTGGCTAGCAGCACACTGATGAATTATGGTTACATTCAGCTGTTTTCAAAAGGCCTGCAGCCAACAGGTTTTCTATTCTAACTTATCCTCCTGTATTTCTGGTAAACCTGCTTCAAATCAAACATGTTGCACATCAAATTAAAGCTTAGGTTCTCTTCTTTCCATCAATTGTTGGCTTTCCATCCTATCACAACCTGGCTGCTTAAAATCAGACATTTAGTGTGGTCAATACCACACAGCTTTCAGAGCTGGGTCAGATGTCAAATCTGTTCTGTATATTTAGCCTGCTCTTTCAGGCTAGCATGATCTGATTTACTGGAGTGACACCTCAATTTAAAGCTCAGATTCAGACCTTTTCATAGAGTCCAACATTGTTGATTTTACCCCTTCTGGTGGCTAGCAGCACACTGATGAATTATGGTTACATTCAGCTGTTTTCAAAAGGCCTGCAGCCAACAGGTTTTATATTCTAACTTATCCTCCTGTATTTCTGGTAAACCTGCTTCAAATCAAACATGTTGCACATCAAATTAAAGCTTAGGTTCTCTTCTTTCCAACAATTGTTGGCTTTCCATCATAGCACAACCTGGCTGCTTAAAATCAGACATTTAGTGTGGTCAATACCACACAGCTTTCAGAGCTGGGTCAGAGGTCAAATCTGTTCTGTATATTTAGCCTGGTCTTTCAGGCTAGCATGATCTGATTTACTGGAGTGATACCTCAATTTAAAGCTCAGATTCAGACCTTTTCATAGAGTCCAACATTGTTCATTTTAAACCTTCTGGTGGCTAGCAGCACACTGATGAATTATTGTTACATTCAGCTGTTTTCAAAAGGCCTGCATCCAACTGGTTTTATAGTCTAACTTATCCTCCTGTATTTCTGGTCAACCTGCTTCAAATCAAACATGTTGCACATCAAATTAAAGCTTAGGTTCTCTTCTTTCCAACAATTGTTGGCTTTCCATCCTATCACAAGCTGGCTGCTTAAAATCAGACATTTAGTGTGGTCAATACCACACAGCTTTCAGAGCTGGGTCAGATGTCAAATCTGTTCTGTATATTTAGCCTGGTCTTTCAGGCTAGCATGATCTGATTTACTGGAGTGACACCTCAATTTAAAGCTCAGATTCAGACCTTTTCATAGAGTCCAACATTGTTGATTTTACCCCTTCTGGTGGCTAGCAGCACACTGATGAATTATGGTTACATTCAGCTGTTTTCAAAAGGCCTGCAGCCAACAGGTTTTCTATTCTAACTTATCCTCCTGTATTTCTGGTAAACCTGCTTCAAATCAAACATGTTGCACATCAAATTAAAGCTTAGGTTCTCTTCTTTCCAACAATTGTTGGCTTTCCATCATAGCACAACCTGGCTGCTTAAAATCAGACATTTAGTGTGGTCAATACCACACAGCTTTCAGAGCTGGGTCAGAGGTCAAATCTGTTCTGTATATTTAGCCTGGTCTTTCAGGCTAGCATGATCTGATTTACTGGAGTCATACCTCAATTTAAAGCTCAGATTCAGACCTTTTCATAGAGTCCAACATTGTTGATTTTACCCCTTCTGGTGGCTAGCAGCACACTGATTAATTATGGTTACATTCAGCTGTTTTCAAAAGGCCTGCAGCCAACAGGTTTTATATTCTAACTTATCCTCCTGTATTTCTGGTAAACCTGCTTCAAATCAAACATGTTGCACATCAAATTAAAGCTTAGGTTCTCTTCTTTCCATCAATTGTTGGCTTTCCATCATAGCACAACCTGGCTGCTTAAAATCAGACATTTAGTATGGTCAATACCACACAGCTTTCAGAGCTGGGTCAGAGGTCAAATCTGTTCTGTATATTTAGCCTGGTCCTTCAGGCTAGCATGATCTGATTTACTGGAGTGACACCTCAATTTAAAGCTAAGATTCAGACTTTTTCATAGAGTCCAACATTGTTGAGTTTACCCCTTCTGGTGGCTAGCAGCACACTGATGAATTATGGTTACATTCAGCTGTTTTCAAAAGGCCTGCAGCCAACAGGTTTTCTATTCTAACTTATCCTCCTGTATTTCTGGTAAACCTGCTTCAAATCAAACATGTTGCACATCAAATTAAAGCTTAGGTTCTCTTCTTTCCATCAATTGTTGGCTTTCCATCCTATCACAACCTGGCTGCTTAAAATCAGACATTTAGTGTGGTCAATACCACACAGCTTTCAGAGCTGGGTCAGATGTCAAATCTGTTCTGTATATTTAGCCTGCTCTTTCAGGCTAGCATGATCTGATTTACTGGAGTGACACCTCAATTTAAAGCTCAGATTCAGACCTTTTCATAGAGTCCAACATTGTTGATTTTACCCCTTCTGGTGGCTAGCAGCACACTGATGAATTATGGTTGCATTCAGCTGTTTTCAAAAGGCCTGCAGCCAACAGGTTGTATATTCTAACTTATCCTCCTGTATTTCTGGTAAACCTGCTTCAAATCAAACATGTTGCACATCAAATTAAAGCTTAGGTTCTCTTCTTTCCAACAATTGTTGGCTTTCCATCATAGCACAACCTGGCTTCTTAAAATCAGACATTTAGTGTGGTCAATACCACACAGCTTTCAGAGCTGGGTCAGAGGTCAAATCTGTTCTGTATATTTAGCCTGGTCTTTCAGGCTAGCATGATCTGATTTACTGGAGTGATACCTCAATTTAAAGCTCAGATTCAGACCTTTTCATAGAGTCCAACATTGTTCATTTTAAACCTTCTGGTGGCTAGCAGCACACTGATGAATTATTGTTACATTCAGCTGTTTTCAAAAGGCCTGCATCCAACTGGTTTTATAGTCTAACTTATCCTCCTGTATTTCTGGTCAACCTGCTTCAAATCAAACATGTTGCACATCAAATTAAAGCTTAGGTTCTCTTCTTTCCAACAATTGTTGGCTTTCCATCCTATCACAAGCTGGCTGCTTAAAATCAGACATTTAGTGTGGTCAATACCACACAGCTTTCAGAGCTGGGTCAGATGTCAAATCTGTTCTGTATATTTAGCCTGGTCTTTCAGGCTAGCATGATCTGATTTACTGGAGTGACACCTCAATTTAAAGCTCAGATTCAGACCTTTTCATAGAGTCCAACATTGTTGATTTTACCCCTTCTGGTGGCTAGCAGCACACTGATTAATTATGGTTACATTCAGCTGTTTTCAAAAGGCCTGCAGCCAACAGGTTTTATATTCTAACTTATCCTCCTGTATTTCTGGTAAACCTGCTTCAAATCAAACATGTTGCACATCAAATTAAAGCTTAGGTTCTCTTCTTTCCATCAATTGTTGGCTTTCCATCATAGCACAACCTGGCTGCTTAAAATCAGACATTTAGTGTGGTCAATACCACACAGCTTTCAGAGCTGGGTCAGAGGTCAAATCTGTTCTGTATATTTAGCCTGGTCTTTCAGGCTAGCATGATCTGATTTACTGGAGTGACACCTCAATTTAAAGCTCAGATTCAGACCTTTTCATAGAGTCCAACATTGTTGAGTTTACCCCTTCTGGTGGCTAGCAGCACACTGATGAATTATGGTTACATTCAGCTCTTTTCAAAAGGCCTGCAGCCAACAGGTTTTATAGTCTAACTTATCCTCTTGTATTTCTGGTAAACCTGCTTCAAATCAAACATGTTGCACATCAAATTAAAGCTTAGGTTCTCTTCTTTCCATCAATTGTTGGCTTTCCATCCTATCACAACCTGGCTGCTTAAAATCAGACATTTAGTGTGGTCAATACCACACAGCTTTCAGAGCTGGGTCAGATGTCAAATCTGTTCTGTATATTTAGCCTGGTCCTTCAGGCTAGCATGATCTGATTTACTGGAGTGACACCTCAATTTAAAGCTCAGATTCAGACCTTTTCATAGAGTCCAACATTGTTGATTTTACCCCTTCTGGTGGCTAGCAGCACACTGATGAATTATGGTTGCATTCAGCTGTTTTCAAAAGGCCTGCAGCCAACAGGTTTTATATTCTAACTTATCCTCCTGTATTTCTGGTAAACCTGCTTCAAATCAAACATGTTGCACATCAAATTAAAGCTTAGGTTCTCTTCTTTCCAACAATTGTTGGCTTTCCATCATAGCACAACCTGGCTGCTTAAAATCAGACATTTAGTGTGGTCAATACCACACAGCTTTCAGAGCTGGGTCAGAGGTCAAATCTGTTCTGTATATTTAGCCTGGTCTTTCAGGCTAGCATGATCTGATTTACTGGAGTGACACCTCAATTTAAAGCTCAGATTCAGACCTTTTCATAGAGTCCAACATTGTTGAGTTTACCCCTTCTGGTGGCTAGCAGCACACTGATGAATTATGGTTACATTCAGCTCTTTTCAAAAGGCCTGCAGCCAACAGGTTTTATAGTCTAACTTATCCTCTTGTATTTCTGGTAAACCTGCTTCAAATCAAACATGTTGCACATCAAATTAAAGCTTAGGTTCTCTTCTTTCCATCAATTGTTGGCTTTCCATCCTATCACAACCTGGCTGCTTAAAATCAGACATTTAGTGTGGTCAATACCACACAGCTTTCAGAGCTGGGTCAGATGTCAAATCTGTTCTGTATATTTAGCCTGGTCCTTCAGGCTAGCATGATCTGATTTACTGGAGTGACACCTCAATTTAAAGCTAAGATTCAGACCTTTTCATAGAGTCCAACATTGTTGTGTTCACCCCTTCTGGTGGCTAGCAGCACACTGATGAATTATGGTTACATTCAGCTGTTTTCAAAAGGCCTGCAGTCAACTGGTTTTATATTCTAACTTATCCTCCTGTATTTCTGGTAAACCTGCTTCAAATCAAACATGTTGCACATCAAATTAAAGCTTAGGTTCTCTTCTTTCCATCAATTGTTGGCTTTCCATCATAGCACAACCTGGCTGCTTAAAATCAGACATTTAGTGTGGTCAATACCACACAGCTTTCAGAGCTGGGTCAGAGGTCAAATCTGTTCTGTATATTTAACCTGGTCTTTCAGGCTAGCATGATCTGATTTACTGGAGTGACACCTCAATTTAAAGCTCAGATTCAGACCTTTTCATAGAGTCCAACATTGTTGAGTTTACCCCTTCTGGTGGCTAGCAGCACACTGATGAATTATGGTTACATTCAGCTCTTTTCAAAAGTCCTGCAGCCAACAGGTTTTATATTCTAACTTATCCTCCTGTATTTCTGGTAAACCTGCTTCAAATCAAACATGTTGCACATCAAATTAAAGCTTAGGTTCTCTTCTTTCCATCAATTGTTGGCTTTCCATCCTATCACAACCTGGCTGCTTAAAATCAGACATTTAGTATGGTCAATACCACACAGCTTTCAGAGCTGGGTCAGAGATCAAATCTGTTCTGTATATTTAACCTGGTCTTTCAGGCTAGCATGATCTGATTTACTGGAGTGACACCTCAATTTAAAGCTAAGATTCAGACCTTTTCATAGAGTCCAACATTGTTGAGTTTACCCCTTCTGGTGGCTAGCAGCACACTGATGAATTATGGTTACATTCAGCTGTTTTCAAAAGGCCCGCAGCCAACTGGTTTTATATTCTAACTTATCCTCCTGTATTTCTGGTAAACCTGCTTCAAATCAAACATGTTGCACATCAAATTAAAGCTTAGGTTCTCTTCTTTCCAACATTTTTTGGCTTTCCATCATAGCACAAGCTGGCTGCTTAAAATCAGACATTTAGTATGGTCAATACCACACAGCTTTCAGAGCTGGGTCAGAGGTCAAATCTGTTCTGTATATTTAGCCTGGTCCTTCAGGCTAGCATGATCTGATTTACTGGAGTGACACCTCAATTTAAAGCTAAGATTCAGACCTTTTCATAGAGTCCAACATTGTTGAGTTTACCCCTTCTGGTGGCTAGCAGCACACTGATGAATTATGGTTATATTCAACTGTCTTTAAAAGGCCTGCAGCCAACTGGTTTTATATTCTAACTTATCCTCCTGTATTTCTGGTAAACCTGCTTCAAATCAAACATGTTGCACATCAAATTAAAGCTTAGGTTCTCTTCTTTCCAACAATTGTTGGCTTTCCATCCTATCACAAGCTGGCTGCTTAAAATCAGACATTTAGTGTGGTCAATACCACACAGCTTTCAGAGCTGGGTCAGATGTCAAATCTGTTCTGTATATTTAGCCTGGTCTTTCAGGCTAGCATGATCTGATTTACTGGAGTGACACCTCAATTTAAAGCTCAGATTCAGACCTTTTCATAGAGTCCAACATTGTTGATTTTACCCCTTCTGGTGGCTAGCAGCACACTGATGAATTATGGTTACATTCAGCTGTTTTCAAAAGGCCTGCAGCCAACAGGTTTTATATTCTAACTTATCCTCCTGTATTTCTGGTAAACCTGCTTCAAATCAAACATGTTGCACATCAAATTAAAGCTTAGGTTCTCTTCTTTCCATCAATTGTTGGCTTTCCATCATAGCACAACCTGGCTGCTTAAAATCAGACATTTAGTGTGGTCAATACCACACAGCTTTCAGAGCTGGGTCAGAGGTCAAATCTGTTCTGTATATTTAGCCTGGTCTTTCAGGCTAGCATGATCTGATTTACTGGAGTGACACCTCAATTTAAAGCTCAGATTCAGACCTTTTCATAGAGTCCAACATTGTTGAGTTTACCCCTTCTGGTGGCTAGCAGCACACTGATGAATTATGGTTACATTCAGCTCTTTTCAAAAGGCCTGCAGCCAACAGGTTTTATAGTCTAACTTATCCTCTTGTATTTCTGGTAAACCTGCTTCAAATCAAACATGTTGCACATCAAATTAAAGCTTAGGTTCTCTTCTTTCCATCAATTGTTGGCTTTCCATCCTATCACAACCTGGCTGCTTAAAATCAGACATTTAGTGTGGTCAATACCACACAGCTTTCAGAGCTGGGTCAGATGTCAAATCTGTTCTGTATATTTAGCCTGGTCCTTCAGGCTAGCATGATCTGATTTACTGGAGTGACACCTCAATTTAAAGCTAAGATTCAGACCTTTTCATAGAGTCCAACATTGTTGTGTTCACCCCTTCTGGTGGCTAGCAGCACACTGATGAATTATGGTTACATTCAGCTGTTTTCAAAAGGCCTGCAGCCAACTGGTTTTATATTCTAACTTATCCTCCTGTATTTCTGGTAAACCTGCTTCAAATCAAACATGTTGCACATCAAATTAAAGCTTAGGTTATCTTCTTTCCATCAATTGTTGGCTTTCCATCCTATCACAACCTGGCTGCTTAAAATCAGACATTTAGTGTGGTCAATACCACACAGCTTTCAGAGCTGGGTCAGAGGTCAAATCTGTTCTGTATATTTAACCTGGTCTTTCAGGCTAGCATGATCTGATTTACTGGAGTGACACCTCAATTTAAAGCTCAGATTCAGACCTTTTCATAGAGTCCAACATTGTTGAGTTTACCCCTTCTGGTGGCTAGCAGCACACTGATGAATTATGGTTACATTCAGCTCTTTTCAAAAGGCCTGCAGCCAACAGGTTTTCTATTCTAACTTATCCTCCTGTATTTCTGGTAAACCTGCTTCAAATCAAACATGTTGCACATCAAATTAAAGCTTAGGTTCTCTTCTTTCCATCAATTGTTGGCTTTCCATCCTATCACAACCTGGCTGCTTAAAATCAGACATTTAGTATGGTCAATACCACACAGCTTTCAGAGCTGGGTCAGAGATCAAATCTGTTCTGTATATTTAACCTGGTCTTTCAGGCTAGCATGATCTGATTTACTGGAGTGACACCTCAATTTAAAGCTAAGATTCAGACCTTTTCATAGAGTCCAACATTGTTGAGTTTACCCCTTCTGGTGGCTAGCAGCACACTGATGAATTATGGTTACATTCAGCTGTTTTCAAAAGGCCCGCAGCCAACTGGTTTTATATTCTAACTTATCCTCCTGTATTTCTGGTAAACCTGCTTCAAATCAAACATGTTGCACATCAAATTAAAGCTTAGGTTCTCTTCTTTCCAACATTTTTTGGCTTTCCATCATAGCACAAGCTGGCTGCTTAAAATCAGACATTTAGTATGGTCAATACCACACAGCTTTCAGAGCTGGGTCAGAGGTCAAATCTGTTCTGTATATTTAGCCTGGTCCTTCAGGCTAGCATGATCTGATTTACTGGAGTGACACCTCAATTTAAAGCTAAGATTCAGACCTTTTCATAGAGTCCAACATTGTTGAGTTTACCCCTTCTGGTGGCTAGCAGCACACTGATGAATTATGGTTATATTCAACTGTCTTTAAAAGGCCTGCAGCCAACTGGTTTTATATTCTAACTTATCCTCCTGTATTTCTGGTAAACCTGCTTCAAATCAAACATGTTGCACATCAAATTAAAGCTTAGGTTCTCTTCTTTCCAACAATTGTTGGCTTTCCATCCTATCACAAGCTGGCTGCTTAAAATCAGACATTTAGTGTGGTCAATACCACACAGCTTTCAGAGCTGGATCAGAGGTCAAATCTGTTCTGTATATTTAGCCTGGTCTTTCAGGCTAGCATGATCTGATTTACTGGAGTGACACCTCAATTTAAACCTCAGATTCAGACCTTTTTATAGAGTCCAACATTGTTCATTTTAAACCTTCTGGTGGCTATCAGCACACTGATGAATTATGGTTATATTCAACTGTCTTTAAAAAGCCTGCAGCCAACTGGTTTTATATTCTAACTTATCCTCCTGTATTTCTGGTAAACCTGCTTCAAATCAAACATGTTGCACATCAAATTAAAGCTTAGGTTCTCTTCTTTCCATTAATTTTCGGCTTTCCATCATAGCACAACCTGGCTGCTTAAAATCAGACATTTTGTGTGGTCAATACCAGACAGCTTTCAGAGCTGGGTCAGAGGTCAAATCTGTTCTGTATATTTAGCCTGGTCTTTCAGGCTAGCATGATCTGATTTACTGGAGTGATACCTCAATTTAAAGCTCAGATTCAGACCTTTTCATAGAGTCCAACATTGTTCATTTTAAACCTTCTGGTGGCTAGCAGCACACTGATGAATTATGGTTATATTCAACTGTTTTTAAAAGGCCTGCAGCCAACTGGTTTTATATTCTAACTTATCCTCCTGTATTTCTGGTAAACCTGCTTCAAATCAAACATGTTGCACATCAAATTAAAGCTTAGGTTCTCTTCTTTCCAACAATTGTTGGCTTTCCATCATAGCACAACCTGGCTGCTTAAAATCAGACATTTAGTGTGGTCAATACCACACAGCTTTCAGAGCTGGGTCAGAGGTCAAATCTGTTCTGTATATTTAGCCTGGTCTTTCAGGCTAGCATGATCTGATTTACTGGAGTGATACCTCAATTTAAAGCTCAGATTCAGACCTTTTCATAGAGTCCAACATTGTTGATTTTACCCCTTCTGGTGGCTAGCAGCACACTGATTAATTATGGTTACATTCAGCTGTTTTCAAAAGGCCTGCAGCCAACAGGTTTTATATTCTAACTTATCCTCCTGTATTTCTGGTAAACCTGCTTCAAATCAAACATGTTGCACATCAAATTAAAGCTTAGGTTCTCTTCTTTCCATCAATTGTTGGCTTTCCATCATAGCACAACCTGGCTGCTTAAAATCAGACATTTAGTATGGTCAATACCACACAGCTTTGAGAGCTGGGTCAGAGGTCAAATCTGTTCTGTATATTTAGCCTGGTCCTTCAGGCTAGCATGATCTGATTTACTGGAGTGACACCTCAATTTAAAGCTAAGATTCAGACTTTTTCATAGAGTCCAACATTGTTGAGTTTACCCCTTCTGGTGGCTAGCAGCACACTGATGAATTATGGTTACATTCAGCTGTTTTCAAAAGGCCTGCAGCCAACTGGTTTTATATTCTAACTTATCCTCCTGTATTTCTGGTAAACCTGCTTCAAATCAAACATGTTGCACATCAAATTAAAGCTTAGGTTCTCTTCTTTCCATCAATTGTTGGCTTTCCATCCTATCACAACCTGGCTGCTTAAAATCAGACATTTAGTGTGGTCAATACCACACAGCTTTCAGAGCTGGGTCAGATGTCAAATCTGTTCTGTATATTTAGCCTGCTCTTTCAGGCTAGCATGATCTGATTTACTGGAGTGACACCTCAATTTAAAGCTCAGATTCAGACCTTTTCATAGAGTCCAACATTGTTGAGTTTACCCCTTCTGGTGGCTAGCAGCACACTGATGAATTATGGTTACATTCAGCTCTTTTCAAAAGGCCTGCAGCCAACAGGTTTTATATTCTACCTTATCCTCCTGTATTTCTGGTAAACCTGCTTCAAATCAAACATGTTGCACATCAAATTAAAGCTTAGGTTCTCTTCTTTCCAACAATTGTTGGCTTTCCATCCTATCACAAGCTGGCTGCTTAAAATCAGACATTTAGTGTGGTCAATACCACACAGCTTTCAGAGCTGGGTCAGATGTCAAATCTGTTCTGTATATTTAGCCTGGTCTTTCAGGCTAGCATGATCTGATTTACTGGAGTGACACCTCAATTTAAAGCTCAGATTCAGACCTTTTCATAGAGTCCAACATTGTTGATTTTACCCCTTCTGGTGGCTAGCAGCACACTGATGAATTATGGTTACATTCAGCTGTTTTCAAAAGGCCTGCAGCCAACAGGTTTTCTATTCTAACTTATCCTCTTGTATTTCTGGTAAACCTGCTTCAAATCAAACATGTTGCACATCAAATTAAAGCTTAGGTTCTCTTCTTTCCATCAATTGTTGGCTTTCCATCCTATCACAACCTGGCTGCTTAAAATCAGACATTTAGTGTGGTCAATACCACACAGCTTTCAGAGCTGGGTCAGAGGTCAAATCTGTTCTGTATATTTAACCTGGTCTTTCAGGCTAGCATGATCTGATTTACTGGAGTGACACCTCAATTTAAAGCTCAGATTCAGACCTTTTCATAGAGTCCAACATTGTTGAGTTTACCCCTTCTGGTGGCTAGCAGCACACTGATGAATTATGGTTACATTCAGCTCTTTTCAAAAGGCCTGCAGCCAACAGGTTTTCTATTCTAACTTATCCTCCTGTATTTCTGGTAAACCTGCTTCAAATCAAACATGTTGCACATCAAATTAAAGCTTAGGTTCTCTTCTTTCCATCAATTGTTGGCTTTCCATCCTATCACAACCTGGCTGCTTAAAATCAGACATTTAGTATGGTCAATACCACACAGCTTTCAGAGCTGGGTCAGAGGTCAAATCTGTTCTGTATATTTAGCCTGGTCCTTCAGGCTAGCATGATCTGATTTACTGGAGTGATACCTCAATTTAAAGCTCAGATTTAGACCTTTTCATAGAGTCCAACATTGTTGATTTTACCCCTTCTGGTGGCTAGCAGCACACTGATTAATTATGTTTACATTCAGCTGTTTTCAAAAGGCCTGCAGCCAACAGGTTTTATATTCTAACTTATCCTCCTGTATTTCTGGTAAACGTGCTTCAAATCAAACATGTTGCACATCAAATTAAAGCTTAGGTTCTCTTCTTTCCATCAATTGTTGGCTTTCCATCATAGCACAACCTGGCTGCTTAAAATCAGACATTTAGTATGGTCAATACCACACAGCTTTGAGAGCTGGGTCAGAGGTCAAATCTGTTCTGTATATTTAGCCTGGTCCTTCAGGCTAGCATGATCTGAATTACTGGAGTGACACCTCAATTTAAAGCTAAGATTCAGACTTTTTCATAGAGTCCAACATTGTTGAGTTTACCCCTTCTGGTGGCTAGCAGCACACTGATGAATTATGGTTACATTCAGCTGTTTTCAAAAGGCCTGCAGCCAACAGGTTTTATATTCTAACTTATCCTCCTGTATTTCTGGTAAACCTGCTTCAAATCAGACATGTTGCACATCAAATTAAAGCTTAGGTTCTCTTCTTTCCATCAATTGTTGGCTTTCCATCATAGCACAACCTGGCTGCTTAAAATCAGACATTTAGTATGGTCAATACCACACAGCTTTCAGAGCTGGGTCAGAGGTCAAATCTGTTCTGTATATTTAGCCTGGTCCTTCAGGCTAGCATGATCTGATTTACTGGAGTGACACCTCAATTTAAAGCTAAGATTCAGACTTTTTCACAGAGTCCAACATTGTTGAGTTTACCCCTTCTGGTGGCTAGCAGCACACTGATGAATTATGGTTACATTCAGCTGTTTTCAAAAGGCCTGCAGCCAACAGGTTTTCTATTCTAACTTATCCTCCTGTATTTCTGGTAAACCTGCTTCAAATCAAACATGTTGCACATCAAATTAAAGCTTAGGTTCTCTTCTTTCCATCAATTGTTGGCTTTCCATCCTATCACAACCTGGCTGCTTAAAATCAGACATTTAGTGTGGTCAATACCACACAGCTTTCAGAGCTGGGTCAGATGTCAAATCTGTTCTGTATATTTAGCCTGCTCTTTCAGGCTAGCATGATCTGATTTACTGGAGTGACACCTCAATTTAAAGCTCAGATTCAGACCTTTTCATAGAGTCCAACATTGTTGATTTTACCCCTTCTGGTGGCTAGCAGCACACTGATGAATTATGGTTACATTCAGCTGTTTTCAAAAGGCCTGCAGCCAACAGGTTTTATATTCTAACTTATCCTCCTGTATTTCTGGTAAACCTGCTTCAAATCAAACATGTTGCACATCAAATTAAAGCTTAGGTTCTCTTCTTTCCAACAATTGTTGGCTTTCCATCATAGCACAACCTGGCTGCTTAAAATCAGACATTTAGTGTGGTCAATACCACACAGCTTTCAGAGCTGGGTCAGAGGTCAAATCTGTTCTGTATATTTAGCCTGGTCTTTCAGGCTAGCATGATCTGATTTACTGGAGTGATACCTCAATTTAAAGCTCAGATTCAGACCTTTTCATAGAGTCCAACATTGTTCATTTTAAACCTTCTGGTGGCTAGCAGCACACTGATGAATTATTGTTACATTCAGCTGTTTTCAAAAGGCCTGCATCCAACTGGTTTTATAGTCTAACTTATCCTCCTGTATTTCTGGTCAACCTGCTTCAAATCAAACATGTTGCACATCAAATTAAAGCTTAGGTTCTCTTCTTTCCAACAATTGTTGGCTTTCCATCCTATCACAAGCTGGCTGCTTAAAATCAGACATTTAGTGTGGTCAATACCACACAGCTTTCAGAGCTGGGTCAGATGTCAAATCTGTTCTGTATATTTAGCCTGGTCTTTCAGGCTAGCATGATCTGATTTACTGGAGTGACACCTCAATTTAAAGCTCAGATTCAGACCTTTTCATAGAGTCCAACATTGTTGATTTTACCCCTTCTGGTGGCTAGCAGCACACTGATGAATTATGGTTACATTCAGCTGTTTTCAAAAGGCCTGCAGCCAACAGGTTTTCTATTCTAACTTATCCTCCTGTATTTCTGGTAAACCTGCTTCAAATCAAACATGTTGCACATCAAATTAAAGCTTAGGTTCTCTTCTTTCCAACAATTGTTGGCTTTCCATCATAGCACAACCTGGCTGCTTAAAATCAGACATTTAGTGTGGTCAATACCACACAGCTTTCAGAGCTGGGTCAGAGGTCAAATCTGTTCTGTATATTTAGCCTGGTCTTTCAGGCTAGCATGATCTGATTTACTGGAGTCATACCTCAATTTAAAGCTCAGATTCAGACCTTTTCATAGAGTCCAACATTGTTGATTTTACCCCTTCTGGTGGCTAGCAGCACACTGATTAATTATGGTTACATTCAGCTGTTTTCAAAAGGCCTGCAGCCAACAGGTTTTATATTCTAACTTATCCTCCTGTATTTCTGGTAAACCTGCTTCAAATCAAACATGTTGCACATCAAATTAAAGCTTAGGTTCTCTTCTTTCCATCAATTGTTGGCTTTCCATCATAGCACAACCTGGCTGCTTAAAATCAGACATTTAGTATGGTCAATACCACACAGCTTTCAGAGCTGGGTCAGAGGTCAAATCTGTTCTGTATATTTAGCCTGGTCCTTCAGGCTAGCATGATCTGATTTACTGGAGTGACACCTCAATTTAAAGCTAAGATTCAGACTTTTTCATAGAGTCCAACATTGTTGAGTTTACCCCTTCTGGTGGCTAGCAGCACACTGATGAATTATGGTTACATTCAGCTGTTTTCAAAAGGCCTGCAGCCAACAGGTTTTCTATTCTAACTTATCCTCCTGTATTTCTGGTAAACCTGCTTCAAATCAAACATGTTGCACATCAAATTAAAGCTTAGGTTCTCTTCTTTCCATCAATTGTTGGCTTTCCATCCTATCACAACCTGGCTGCTTAAAATCAGACATTTAGTGTGGTCAATACCACACAGCTTTCAGAGCTGGGTCAGATGTCAAATCTGTTCTGTATATTTAGCCTGCTCTTTCAGGCTAGCATGATCTGATTTACTGGAGTGACACCTCAATTTAAAGCTCAGATTCAGACCTTTTCATAGAGTCCAACATTGTTGATTTTACCCCTTCTGGTGGCTAGCAGCACACTGATGAATTATGGTTGCATTCAGCTGTTTTCAAAAGGCCTGCAGCCAACAGGTTTTATATTCTAACTTATCCTCCTGTATTTCTGGTAAACCTGCTTCAAATCAAACATGTTGCACATCAAATTAAAGCTTAGGTTCTCTTCTTTCCAACAATTGTTGGCTTTCCATCATAGCACAACCTGGCTTCTTAAAATCAGACATTTAGTGTGGTCAATACCACACAGCTTTCAGAGCTGGGTCAGAGGTCAAATCTGTTCTGTATATTTAGCCTGGTCTTTCAGGCTAGCATGATCTGATTTACTGGAGTGATACCTCAATTTAAAGCTCAGATTCAGACCTTTTCATAGAGTCCAACATTGTTCATTTTAAACCTTCTGGTGGCTAGCAGCACACTGATGAATTATTGTTACATTCAGCTGTTTTCAAAAGGCCTGCATCCAACTGGTTTTATAGTCTAACTTATCCTCCTGTATTTCTGGTCAACCTGCTTCAAATCAAACATGTTGCACATCAAATTAAAGCTTAGGTTCTCTTCTTTCCAACAATTGTTGGCTTTCCATCCTATCACAAGCTGGCTGCTTAAAATCAGACATTTAGTGTGGTCAATACCACACAGCTTTCAGAGCTGGGTCAGATGTCAAATCTGTTCTGTATATTTAGCCTGGTCTTTCAGGCTAGCATGATCTGATTTACTGGAGTGACACCTCAATTTAAAGCTCAGATTCAGACCTTTTCATAGAGTCCAACATTGTTGATTTTACCCCTTCTGGTGGCTAGCAGCACACTGATTAATTATGGTTACATTCAGCTGTTTTCAAAAGGCCTGCAGCCAACAGGTTTTATATTCTAACTTATCCTCCTGTATTTCTGGTAAACCTGCTTCAAATCAAACATGTTGCACATCAAATTAAAGCTTAGGTTCTCTTCTTTCCATCAATTGTTGGCTTTCCATCATAGCACAACCTGGCTGCTTAAAATCAGACATTTAGTGTGGTCAATACCACACAGCTTTCAGAGCTGGGTCAGAGGTCAAATCTGTTCTGTATATTTAGCCTGGTCTTTCAGGCTAGCATGATCTGATTTACTGGAGTGACACCTCAATTTAAAGCTCAGATTCAGACCTTTTCATAGAGTCCAACATTGTTGAGTTTACCCCTTCTGGTGGCTAGCAGCACACTGATGAATTATGGTTACATTCAGCTCTTTTCAAAAGGCCTGCAGCCAACAGGTTTTATAGTCTAACTTATCCTCTTGTATTTCTGGTAAACCTGCTTCAAATCAAACATGTTGCACATCAAATTAAAGCTTAGGTTCTCTTCTTTCCATCAATTGTTGGCTTTCCATCCTATCACAACCTGGCTGCTTAAAATCAGACATTTAGTGTGGTCAATACCACACAGCTTTCAGAGCTGGGTCAGATGTCAAATCTGTTCTGTATATTTAGCCTGGTCCTTCAGGCTAGCATGATCTGATTTACTGGAGTGACACCTCAATTTAAAGCTCAGATTCAGACCTTTTCATAGAGTCCAACATTGTTGATTTTACCCCTTCTGGTGGCTAGCAGCACACTGATGAATTATGGTTGCATTCAGCTGTTTTCAAAAGGCCTGCAGCCAACAGGTTTTATATTCTAACTTATCCTCCTGTATTTCTGGTAAACCTGCTTCAAATCAAACATGTTGCACATCAAATTAAAGCTTAGGTTCTCTTCTTTCCAACAATTGTTGGCTTTCCATCATAGCACAACCTGGCTGCTTAAAATCAGACATTTAGTGTGGTCAATACCACACAGCTTTCAGAGCTGGGTCAGAGGTCAAATCTGTTCTGTATATTTAGCCTGGTCTTTCAGGCTAGCATGATCTGATTTACTGGAGTGACACCTCAATTTAAAGCTCAGATTCAGACCTTTTCATAGAGTCCAACATTGTTGAGTTTACCCCTTCTGGTGGCTAGCAGCACACTGATGAATTATGGTTACATTCAGCTCTTTTCAAAAGGCCTGCAGCCAACAGGTTTTATAGTCTAACTTATCCTCTTGTATTTCTGGTAAACCTGCTTCAAATCAAACATGTTGCACATCAAATTAAAGCTTAGGTTCTCTTCTTTCCATCAATTGTTGGCTTTCCATCCTATCACAACCTGGCTGCTTAAAATCAGACATTTAGTGTGGTCAATACCACACAGCTTTCAGAGCTGGGTCAGATGTCAAATCTGTTCTGTATATTTAGCCTGGTCCTTCAGGCTAGCATGATCTGATTTACTGGAGTGACACCTCAATTTAAAGCTAAGATTCAGACCTTTTCATAGAGTCCAACATTGTTGTGTTCACCCCTTCTGGTGGCTAGCAGCACACTGATGAATTATGGTTACATTCAGCTGTTTTCAAAAGGCCTGCAGTCAACTGGTTTTATATTCTAACTTATCCTCCTGTATTTCTGGTAAACCTGCTTCAAATCAAACATGTTGCACATCAAATTAAAGCTTAGGTTCTCTTCTTTCCATCAATTGTTGGCTTTCCATCATAGCACAACCTGGCTGCTTAAAATCAGACATTTAGTGTGGTCAATACCACACAGCTTTCAGAGCTGGGTCAGAGGTCAAATCTGTTCTGTATATTTAACCTGGTCTTTCAGGCTAGCATGATCTGATTTACTGGAGTGACACCTCAATTTAAAGCTCAGATTCAGACCTTTTCATAGAGTCCAACATTGTTGAGTTTACCCCTTCTGGTGGCTAGCAGCACACTGATGAATTATGGTTACATTCAGCTCTTTTCAAAAGTCCTGCAGCCAACAGGTTTTATATTCTAACTTATCCTCCTGTATTTCTGGTAAACCTGCTTCAAATCAAACATGTTGCACATCAAATTAAAGCTTAGGTTCTCTTCTTTCCATCAATTGTTGGCTTTCCATCCTATCACAACCTGGCTGCTTAAAATCAGACATTTAGTATGGTCAATACCACACAGCTTTCAGAGCTGGGTCAGAGATCAAATCTGTTCTGTATATTTAACCTGGTCTTTCAGGCTAGCATGATCTGATTTACTGGAGTGACACCTCAATTTAAAGCTAAGATTCAGACCTTTTCATAGAGTCCAACATTGTTGAGTTTACCCCTTCTGGTGGCTAGCAGCACACTGATGAATTATGGTTACATTCAGCTGTTTTCAAAAGGCCCGCAGCCAACTGGTTTTATATTCTAACTTATCCTCCTGTATTTCTGGTAAACCTGCTTCAAATCAAACATGTTGCACATCAAATTAAAGCTTAGGTTCTCTTCTTTCCAACATTTTTTGGCTTTCCATCATAGCACAAGCTGGCTGCTTAAAATCAGACATTTAGTATGGTCAATACCACACAGCTTTCAGAGCTGGGTCAGAGG
The DNA here is from genome assembly GCF_048128805.1 of Centroberyx gerrardi. Lineage (NCBI taxonomy): Eukaryota > Metazoa > Chordata > Actinopteri > Beryciformes > Berycidae > Centroberyx > Centroberyx gerrardi. The sequence continues at coordinate 23,155,238 of NC_136017.1, read as the reverse complement.
TCAAATCTGTTCTGTATATTTAGCCTGGTCCTTCAGGCTAGCATGATCTGATTTACTGGAGTGACACCTCAATTTAAAGCTAAGATTCAGACCTTTTCATAGAGTCCAACATTGTTGAGTTTACCCCTTCTGGTGGCTAGCAGCACACTGATGAATTATGGTTATATTCAACTGTCTTTAAAAGGCCTGCAGCCAACTGGTTTTATATTCTAACTTATCCTCCTGTATTTCTGGTAAACCTGCTTCAAATCAAACATGTTGCACATCAAATTAAAGCTTAGGTTCTCTTCTTTCCAACAATTGTTGGCTTTCCATCCTATCACAAGCTGGCTGCTTAAAATCAGACATTTAGTGTGGTCAATACCACACAGCTTTCAGAGCTGGGTCAGATGTCAAATCTGTTCTGTATATTTAGCCTGGTCTTTCAGGCTAGCATGATCTGATTTACTGGAGTGACACCTCAATTTAAAGCTCAGATTCAGACCTTTTCATAGAGTCCAACATTGTTGATTTTACCCCTTCTGGTGGCTAGCAGCACACTGATGAATTATGGTTACATTCAGCTGTTTTCAAAAGGCCTGCAGCCAACAGGTTTTCTATTCTAACTTATCCTCCTGTATTTCTGGTAAACCTGCTTCAAATCAAACATGTTGCACATCAAATTAAAGCTTAGGTTCTCTTCTTTCCATCAATTGTTGGCTTTCCATCATAGCACAACCTGGCTGCTTAAAATCAGACATTTAGTGTGGTCAATACCACACAGCTTTCAGAGCTGGGTCAGAGGTCAAATCTGTTCTGTATATTTAGCCTGGTCTTTCAGGCTAGCATGATCTGATTTACTGGAGTGACACCTCAATTTAAAGCTCAGATTCAGACCTTTTCATAGAGTCCAACATTGTTGAGTTTACCCCTTCTGGTGGCTAGCAGCACACTGATGAATTATGGTTACATTCAGCTCTTTTCAAAAGGCCTGCAGCCAACAGGTTTTATAGTCTAACTTATCCTCTTGTATTTCTGGTAAACCTGCTTCAAATCAAACATGTTGCACATCAAATTAAAGCTTAGGTTCTCTTCTTTCCATCAATTGTTGGCTTTCCATCCTATCACAACCTGGCTGCTTAAAATCAGACATTTAGTGTGGTCAATACCACACAGCTTTCAGAGCTGGGTCAGATGTCAAATCTGTTCTGTATATTTAGCCTGGTCCTTCAGGCTAGCATGATCTGATTTACTGGAGTGACACCTCAATTTAAAGCTAAGATTCAGACCTTTTCATAGAGTCCAACATTGTTGTGTTCACCCCTTCTGGTGGCTAGCAGCACACTGATGAATTATGGTTACATTCAGCTGTTTTCAAAAGGCCTGCAGCCAACTGGTTTTATATTCTAACTTATCCTCCTGTATTTCTGGTAAACCTGCTTCAAATCAAACATGTTGCACATCAAATTAAAGCTTAGGTTATCTTCTTTCCATCAATTGTTGGCTTTCCATCCTATCACAACCTGGCTGCTTAAAATCAGACATTTAGTGTGGTCAATACCACACAGCTTTCAGAGCTGGGTCAGAGGTCAAATCTGTTCTGTATATTTAACCTGGTCTTTCAGGCTAGCATGATCTGATTTACTGGAGTGACACCTCAATTTAAAGCTCAGATTCAGACCTTTTCATAGAGTCCAACATTGTTGAGTTTATCCCTTCTGGTGGCTAGCAGCACACTGATGAATTATGGTTACATTCAGCTCTTTTCAAAAGGCCTGCAGCCAACAGGTTTTCTATTCTAACTTATCCTCCTGTATTTCTGGTAAACCTGCTTCAAATCAAACATGTTGCACATCAAATTAAAGCTTAGGTTCTCTTCTTTCCATCAATTGTTGGCTTTCCATCCTATCACAACCTGGCTGCTTAAAATCAGACATTTAGTATGGTCAATACCACACAGCTTTCAGAGCTGGGTCAGAGATCAAATCTGTTCTGTATATTTAACCTGGTCTTTCAGGCTAGCATGATCTGATTTACTGGAGTGACACCTCAATTTAAAGCTAAGATTCAGACCTTTTCATAGAGTCCAACATTGTTGAGTTTACCCCTTCTGGTGGCTAGCAGCACACTGATGAATTATGGTTACATTCAGCTGTTTTCAAAAGGCCCGCAGCCAACTGGTTTTATATTCTAACTTATCCTCCTGTATTTCTGGTAAACCTGCTTCAAATCAAACATGTTGCACATCAAATTAAAGCTTAGGTTCTCTTCTTTCCAACATTTTTTGGCTTTCCATCATAGCACAAGCTGGCTGCTTAAAATCAGACATTTAGTATGGTCAATACCACACAGCTTTCAGAGCTGGGTCAGAGGTCAAATCTGTTCTGTATATTTAGCCTGGTCCTTCAGGCTAGCATGATCTGATTTACTGGAGTGACACCTCAATTTAAAGCTAAGATTCAGACCTTTTCATAGAGTCCAACATTGTTGAGTTTACCCCTTCTGGTGGCTAGCAGCACACTGATGAATTATGGTTATATTCAACTGTCTTTAAAAGGCCTGCAGCCAACTGGTTTTATATTCTAACTTATCCTCCTGTATTTCTGGTAAACCTGCTTCAAATCAAACATGTTGCACATCAAATTAAAGCTTAGGTTCTCTTCTTTCCAACAATTGTTGGCTTTCCATCCTATCACAAGCTGGCTGCTTAAAATCAGACATTTAGTGTGGTCAATACCACACAGCTTTCAGAGCTGGATCAGAGGTCAAATCTGTTCTGTATATTTAGCCTGGTCTTTCAGGCTAGCATGATCTGATTTACTGGAGTGACACCTCAATTTAAACCTCAGATTCAGACCTTTTTATAGAGTCCAACATTGTTCATTTTAAACCTTCTGGTGGCTATCAGCACACTGATGAATTATGGTTATATTCAACTGTCTTTAAAAAGCCTGCAGCCAACTGGTTTTATATTCTAACTTATCCTCCTGTATTTCTGGTAAACCTGCTTCAAATCAAACATGTTGCACATCAAATTAAAGCTTAGGTTCTCTTCTTTCCATTAATTTTCGGCTTTCCATCATAGCACAACCTGGCTGCTTAAAATCAGACATTTTGTGTGGTCAATACCACACAGCTTTCAGAGCTGGGTCAGAGGTCAAATCTGTTCTGTATATTTAGCCTGGTCTTTCAGGCTAGCATGATCTGATTTACTGGAGTGATACCTCAATTTAAAGCTCAGATTCAGACCTTTTCATAGAGTCCAACATTGTTCATTTTAAACCTTCTGGTGGCTAGCAGCACACTGATGAATTATGGTTATATTCAACTGTTTTTAAAAGGCCTGCAGCCAACTGGTTTTATATTCTAACTTATCCTCCTGTATTTCTGGTAAACCTGCTTCAAATCAAACATGTTGCACATCAAATTAAAGCTTAGGTTCTCTTCTTTCCAACAATTGTTGGCTTTCCATCATAGCACAACCTGGCTGCTTAAAATCAGACATTTAGTGTGGTCAATACCACACAGCTTTCAGAGCTGGGTCAGAGGTCAAATCTGTTCTGTATATTTAGCCTGGTCTTTCAGGCTAGCATGATCTGATTTACTGGAGTGATACCTCAATTTAAAGCTCAGATTCAGACCTTTTCATAGAGTCCAACATTGTTGATTTTACCCCTTCTGGTGGCTAGCAGCACACTGATTAATTATGGTTACATTCAGCTGTTTTCAAAAGGCCTGCAGCCAACAGGTTTTATATTCTAACTTATCCTCCTGTATTTCTGGTAAACCTGCTTCAAATCAAACATGTTGCACATCAAATTAAAGCTTAGGTTCTCTTCTTTCCATCAATTGTTGGCTTTCCATCATAGCACAACCTGGCTGCTTAAAATCAGACATTTAGTATGGTCAATACCACACAGCTTTGAGAGCTGGGTCAGAGGTCAAATCTGTTCTGTATATTTAGCCTGGTCCTTCAGGCTAGCATGATCTGATTTACTGGAGTGACACCTCAATTTAAAGCTAAGATTCAGACTTTTTCATAGAGTCCAACATTGTTGAGTTTACCCCTTCTGGTGGCTAGCAGCACACTGATGAATTATGGTTACATTCAGCTGTTTTCAAAAGGCCTGCAGCCAACTGGTTTTATATTCTAACTTATCCTCCTGTATTTCTGGTAAACCTGCTTCAAATCAAACATGTTGCACATCAAATTAAAGCTTAGGTTCTCTTCTTTCCATCAATTGTTGGCTTTCCATCCTATCACAACCTGGCTGCTTAAAATCAGACATTTAGTGTGGTCAATACCACACAGCTTTCAGAGCTGGGTCAGATGTCAAATCTGTTCTGTATATTTAGCCTGCTCTTTCAGGCTAGCATGATCTGATTTACTGGAGTGACACCTCAATTTAAAGCTCAGATTCAGACCTTTTCATAGAGTCCAACATTGTTGAGTTTACCCCTTCTGGTGGCTAGCAGCACACTGATGAATTATGGTTACATTCAGCTCTTTTCAAAAGGCCTGCAGCCAACAGGTTTTATATTCTACCTTATCCTCCTGTATTTCTGGTAAACCTGCTTCAAATCAAACATGTTGCACATCAAATTAAAGCTTAGGTTCTCTTCTTTCCAACAATTGTTGGCTTTCCATCCTATCACAAGCTGGCTGCTTAAAATCAGACATTTAGTGTGGTCAATACCACACAGCTTTCAGAGCTGGGTCAGATGTCAAATCTGTTCTGTATATTTAGCCTGGTCTTTCAGGCTAGCATGATCTGATTTACTGGAGTGACACCTCAATTTAAAGCTCAGATTCAGACCTTTTCATAGAGTCCAACATTGTTGATTTTACCCCTTCTGGTGGCTAGCAGCACACTGATGAATTATGGTTACATTCAGCTGTTTTCAAAAGGCCTGCAGCCAACAGGTTTTCTATTCTAACTTATCCTCTTGTATTTCTGGTAAACCTGCTTCAAATCAAACATGTTGCACATCAAATTAAAGCTTAGGTTCTCTTCTTTCCATCAATTGTTGGCTTTCCATCCTATCACAACCTGGCTGCTTAAAATCAGACATTTAGTGTGGTCAATACCACACAGCTTTCAGAGCTGGGTCAGAGGTCAAATCTGTTCTGTATATTTAACCTGGTCTTTCAGGCTAGCATGATCTGATTTACTGGAGTGACACCTCAATTTAAAGCTCAGATTCAGACCTTTTCATAGAGTCCAACATTGTTGAGTTTACCCCTTCTGGTGGCTAGCAGCACACTGATGAATTATGGTTACATTCAGCTCTTTTCAAAAGGCCTGCAGCCAACAGGTTTTCTATTCTAACTTATCCTCCTGTATTTCTGGTAAACCTGCTTCAAATCAAACATGTTGCACATCAAATTAAAGCTTAGGTTCTCTTCTTTCCATCAATTGTTGGCTTTCCATCCTATCACAACCTGGCTGCTTAAAATCAGACATTTAGTATGGTCAATACCACACAGCTTTCAGAGCTGGGTCAGAGATCAAATCTGTTCTGTATATTTAACCTGGTCTTTCAGGCTAGCATGATCTGATTTACTGGAGTGACACCTCAATTTAAAGCTAAGATTCAGACCTTTTCATAGAGTCCAACATTGTTGAGTTTACCCCTTCTGGTGGCTAGCAGCACACTGATGAATTATGGTTACATTCAGCTGTTTTCAAAAGGCCCGCAGCCAATTGGTTTTATATTCTAACTTATCCTCCTGTATTTCTGGTAAACCTGCTTCAAATCAAACATGTTGCACATCAAATTAAAGCTTAGGTTCTCTTCTTTCCAACATTTTTTGGCTTTCCATCATAGCACAAGCTGGCTGCTTAAAATCAGACATTTAGTATGGTCAATACCACACAGCTTTCAGAGCTGGGTCAGAGGTCAAATCTGTTCTGTATATTTAGCCTGGTCCTTCAGGCTAGCATGATCTGATTTACTGGAGTGACACCTCAATTTAAAGCTAAGATTCAGACCTTTTCATAGAGTCCAACATTGTTGAGTTTAACCCTTCTGGTGGCTAGCAGCACACTGATGAATTATGGTTACATTCAGCTCTTTTCAAAAGGCCTGCAGCCAACAGGTTTTATATTCTACCTTATCCTCCTGTATTTCTGGTAAACCTGCTTCAAATCAAACATGTTGCACATCAAATTAAAGCTTAGGTTCTCTTCTTTCCAACAATTTTTGGCTTTCCATCATAGCACAAGCTGGCTGCTTAAAATCAGACATTTAGTATGGTCAATACCACACAGCTTTCAGAGCTGGGTCAGAGGTCAAATCTGTTCTGTATATTTAGCCTGGTCTTTCGGGCTAGCATGATCTGATTTACTGGAGTGATACCTCCCTGTAAAGCTAAGATTCAGACCTTTTCATAGAGTCCAACATTGTTCATTTTAACCCTTCTGGTGGCTAGCAGCACACTGATGAATTATGGTTACATTCAGCTGTTTTCAAAAGGCCTGCAGCCAACTGGTTTTATATTCTAACTCATCCTCCTGTATTTCCGGTAAACCTGCTTCAAATCAAACATGTTGCACATCAAATTAAAGCTTAGGTTCTCTTCTTTCCATCAATTGTTGGCTTTCCATCCTATCACAACCTGGCTGCTTAAAATCAGACATTTAGTGTGGTCAATACCACACAGCTTTCAGAGCTGGGTCAGAGGTCAAATCTGTTCTGTATATTTAGCCTGGTCTTTCAGGCTAGCATGATCTGATTTACTGGAGTCATACCTCAATTTAAAGCTCAGATTCAGACCTTTTCATAGAGTCCAACATTGTTGATTTTACCCCTTCTGGTGGCTAGCAGCACACTGATTAATTATGGTTACATTCAGCTGTTTTCAAAAGGCCTGCAGCCAACAGGTTTTATATTCTAACTTATCCTCCTGTATTTCTGGTAAACCTGCTTCAAATCAAACATGTTGCACATCAAATTAAAGCTTAGGTTCTCTTCTTTCCATCAATTGTTGGCTTTCCATCATAGCACAACCTGGCTGCTTAAAATCAGACATTTAGTATGGTCAATACCACACAGCTTTCAGAGCTGGGTCAGAGGTCAAATCTGTTCTGTATATTTAGCCTGGTCCTTCAGGCTAGCATGATCTGATTTACTGGAGTGACACCTCAATTTAAAGCTAAGATTCAGACTTTTTCATAGAGTCCAACATTGTTGAGTTTACCCCTTCTGGTGGCTAGCAGCACACTGATGAATTATGGTTACATTCAGCTGTTTTCAAAAGGCCTGCAGCCAACAGGTTTTCTATTCTAACTTATCCTCCTGTATTTCTGGTAAACCTGCTTCAAATCAAACATGTTGCACATCAAATTAAAGCTTAGGTTCTCTTCTTTCCATCAATTGTTGGCTTTCCATCCTATCACAACCTGGCTGCTTAAAATCAGACATTTAGTGTGGTCAATACCACACAGCTTTCAGAGCTGGGTCAGATGTCAAATCTGTTCTGTATATTTAGCCTGCTCTTTCAGGCTAGCATGATCTGATTTACTGGAGTGACACCTCAATTTAAAGCTCAGATTCAGACCTTTTCATAGAGTCCAACATTGTTGAGTTTACCCCTTCTGGTGGCTAGCAGCACACTGATGAATTATGGTTACATTCAGCTGTTTTCAAAAGGCCTGCAGCCAACAGGTTTTCTATTCTAACTTATCCTCCTGTATTTCTGGTAAACCTGCTTCAAATCAAACATGTTGCACATCAAATTAAAGCTTAGGTTCTCTTCTTTCCATCAATTGTTGGCTTTCCATCCTATCACAACCTGGCTGCTTAAAATCAGACATTTAGTGTGGTCAATACCACACAGCTTTCAGAGCTGGGTCAGATGTCAAATCTGTTCTGTATATTTAGCCTGCTCTTTCAGGCTAGCATGATCTGATTTACTGGAGTGACACCTCAATTTAAAGCTCAGATTCAGACCTTTTCATAGAGCCCAACATTGTTGATTTTACCCCTTCTGGTGGCTAGCAGCACACTGATGAATTATGGTTACATTCAGCTGTTTTCAAAAGGCCTGCAGCTAACAGGTTTTATATTCTAACTTATCCTCCTGTATTTCTGGTAAACCTGCTTCAAATCAAACATGTTGCACATCAAATTAAAGCTTAGGTTCTCTTCTTTCCAACAATTGTTGGCTTTCCATCATAGCACAACCTGGCTGCTTAAAATCAGACATTTAGTGTGGTCAATACCACACAGCTTTCAGAGCTGGGTCAGAGGTCAAATCTGTTCTGTATATTTAGCCTGGTCTTTCAGGCTAGCATGATCTGATTTACTGGAGTGATACCTCAATTTAAAGCTCAGATTCAGACCTTTTCATAGAGTCCAACATTGTTCATTTTAAACCTTCTGGTGGCTAGCAGCACACTGATGAATTATTGTTACATTCAGCTGTTTTCAAAAGGCCTGCATCCAACTGGTTTTATAGTCTAACTTATCCTCCTGTATTTCTGGTCAACCTGCTTCAAATCAAACATGTTGCACATCAAATTAAAGCTTAGGTTCTCTTCTTTCCAACAATTGTTGGCTTTCCATCCTATCACAAGCTGGCTGCTTAAAATCAGACATTTAGTGTGGTCAATACCACACAGCTTTCAGAGCTGGGTCAGATGTCAAATCTGTTCTGTATATTTAGCCTGGTCTTTCAGGCTAGCATGATCTGATTTACTGGAGTGACACCTCAATTTAAAGCTCAGATTCAGACCTTTTCATAGAGTCCAACATTGTTGAGTTTACCCCTTCTGGTGGCTAGCAGCACACTGATGAATTATGGTTACATTCAGCTGTTTTCAAAAGGCCTGCAGCCAACAGGTTTTATAGTCTAACTTATCCTCTTGTATTTCTGGTAAACCTGCTTCAAATCAAACATGTTGCACATCAAATTAAAGCTTAGGTTCTCTTCTTTCCATCAATTGTTGGCTTTCCATCCTATCACAACCTGGCTGCTTAAAATCAGACATTTAGTGTGGTCAATACCACACAGCTTTCAGAGCTGGGTCAGATGTCAAATCTGTTCTGTATATTTAGCCTGGTCCTTCAGGCTAGCATGATCTGATTTACTGGAGTGACACCTCAATTTAAAGCTAAGATTCAGACCTTTTCATAGAGTCCAACATTGTTGTGTTCACCCCTTCTGGTGGCTAGCAGCACACTGATGAATTATGGTTACATTCAGCTGTTTTCAAAAGGCCTGCAGCCAACTGGTTTTATATTCTAACTTATCCTCCTGTATTTCTGGTAAACCTGCTTCAAATCAAACATGTTGCACATCAAATTAAAGCTTAGGTTCTCTTCTTTCCATCAATTGTTGGCTTTCCATCCTATCACAACCTGGCTGCTTAAAATCAGACATTTAGTGTGGTCAATACCACACAGCTTTCAGAGCTGGGTCAGATGTCAAATCTGTTCTGTATATTTAACCTGTTCTTTCAGGCTAGCATGATCTGATTTACTGGAGTGACACCTCAATTTAAAGCTCAGATTCAGACCTTTTCATAGAGTCCAACATTGTTGAGTTTACCCCTTCTGGTGGCTAGCAGCACACTGATGAATTATGGTTACATTCAGCTCTTTTCAAAAGGCCTGCAGCCAACAGGTTTTCTATTCTAACTTATCCTCCTGTATTTCTGGTAAACCTGCTTCAAATCAAACATGTTGCACATCAAATTAAAGCTTAGGTTCTCTTCTTTCCATCAATTGTTGGCTTTCCATCCTATCACAACCTGGCTGCTTAAAATCAGACATTTAGTATGGTCAATACCACACAGCTTTCAGAGCTGGGTCAGAGATCAAATCTGTTCTGTATATTTAACCTGGTCTTTCAGGCTAGCATGATCTGATTTACTGGAGTGACACCTCAATTTAAAGCTAAGATTCAGACCTTTTCATAGAGTCCAACATTGTTGAGTTTACCCCTTCTGGTGGCTAGCAGCACACTGATGAATTATGGTTACATTCAGCTGTTTTCAAAAGGCCCGCAGCCAACTGGTTTTATATTCTAACTTATCCTCCTGCATTTCTGGTAAACCTGCTTCAAATCAAACATGTTGCACATCAAATTAAAGCTTAGGTTCTCTTCTTTCCAACGTTTTTTGGCTTTCCATCATAGCACAAGCTGGCTGCTTAAAATCAGACATTTAGTATGGTCAATACCACACAGCTTTCAGAGCTGGGTCAGAGGTCAAATCTGTTCTGTATATTTAGCCTGGTCTTTCAGGCTGTAGTCAGCTCAGCCAATCAGCAGTCATATAACACTCAAATTTAATCAGCTCAGCCAATCAGCAGTCATATAAATCAAGCCTGTAGTGAGTTCAACCAATCAGCAGCCATGTAATATTTCCCTGTAGTCAGCTCAGCCAATCAGAAGTCATGTAACATCTGCCTGTAGTCAGCTCAGCCAATCAGCAGTCGTGTAACACTATACTGTATTCAGCTCAACCAATCAGCAGCCATGTAACACTCAAATGTAGTCGGCTCAGCCAATCAGAAATCATGTAACACTAGCCTGTAGTCAGCTCAGCCAATCAGCAGCCGTGTAACACTAGCCTGTAGTCAGCTCAGCCAATCAGAAGTCATGTAACACTCAAATTTAGTCAGCTCAGCCAGTCAGAGGTCATGTAACACTAGCCTGTAGTCAGCTCAGCCAATCAGCAGTCGTGTAACACTAGCCTTTAGTCAGCGCAGCCAATCAGTAGAACTGTAACACTAGCCTGTAGTCAGGTCAGCCAATCAGCAGTCATGTAAAATAACACTGTAGTCAGCTCAGCCAATCAGCAGCCATGTAACACTCAAATGTAGCCAGCTCAGCCAATCAGCAGTCATGTAACACTAGACTGTAGTCAGCTCAGCCAATCAGCAGCCGTGTAACACTAGCCTGTAGTTAGCTCAGGCATCAGAAGTCATGTAACACTCAAATTTAGTCAGCTCAGCCAATCAGCAGTCATGTAACACCAGACTGTAGTCAGCCCAGCCAATCAGCAGCCATGTAACACTCAAATGTAGTTAGGTTAGTGAATCAGAAGTCATGTAATACCTGCCTGTAGTCAGCTCAGCCAATCAGCAGTCATGTAAAACTACATTGAAGTCAGCTCTTCCACTCAGCAGCGATGTAACACTCAGATATAGTCAGCTCAGGCAATCAGAAGTCATGTAACACTTGCCTGTCGTCAGATAAGCCAATCAGCAAACATGTAAAACTACACTATAGTAATCTCAGCCAATCAGCAGCCATGTAACAGTCACATGTACTCAGCTCAGCCAATCAGAAGTCATGTAACACCTGCCTGTAGTCAGCTCAGCCAATCAGCAGCCATGTAACACTCAAATGTAGTCAGCTCAGCCTATCAGAAGTCATGTAGCACCTGCCTGTAGTCAGCTCAGCCAATCAGCAGTCATAAAAAACTACACTGTAGTCAGCTCAGCCAATCAGCAGCCATATAACACTCAAATGTAGTCAGCTCAGCCAATGAGCAGCCATGTAACACTAACCTGCAGTCAGCTCAGCCAGTCCAGAAGTCAGGTAAGACTAGCCTGTAGTCAGCTCAGCCAATCAGCAGTCATATAACACTCAAATTTAATCAGCTCAGCCAATCAGCAGTCATATGAAACAGGCCTGTAGTGAGTTCAACCAATCAGCAGCCATGTAATACTTCCCTGTAGTCAGCTCAGCCAATCAGAAGTCATGTAACATCTGCCTGTAGTCAGGTCAGCCAATCAGCAGTCATGTAAAATAACACTGTAGTCAGCTCAGCCAATAAGCAGCCATGTAACACTCAAATGTAGTCAGCTCAGCCAATCAGCAACCATGTAACACTAGACTGTAGCCAGCTCAGCCAATCAAAAGTCATGTACCACTAGCCTGTAGTCAGCTCAGCCAATCAGCAGCCATGTAACACTCAAATGTTGTCAGCTAAGCCAATCAGCAATCATGTAATACTAGCTTGTCATCAGCACAGCCAATCAGCAGTAATGTAAAACTCGCCTGTCCTCAGCTCAGCTAATCAGAAGTCATGTAACACCTGCCTGTAGTCAGCTCAGCCAATCAGCAGCCATGTAACACTAGCCTGTAGTCATCTCAGCCAATCAGCAGCCATGTAACAGTCAAATGTAGTCAGCTCAGCCAAACAGAAGAAAAGTAATGCTAGCCTGTAGTCAGCTCAGCCAATCAGAAGAAAAGTAATGCTAACCTGTCGTCAGCTCAGTCAATCAGAAGTCATGTAACACCTGCCTGTAGTCAGCTCAGCCAATAAGCAGCCATGTAAAACTACACTGTAGTCAGCTCAGCCAATCAGCAGTCATGTAAAACTACATTGAAGTCAGCTCTTCCAATCAGCAGCGATGTAACACTCAAATATATTCAGTTCAGGCAATCAGAAGTCATGTAACACTTGCCTGTGACTACAGGCAAGTGCTGATGATGAGATAAGCCAATCAGCAAACATGTAACACTCAAATGTAGTCATCTCAGCCAATCAGCAGCCATGTAACACTCAAATATAGTCAGCTCAGCCAATCAGAAGTCATGTAACACTAGCCTGTAGTCAGCTCAGCCAATCAGCAATCTTGTAACACTAGCCTATCATCAGCACAGCCAATCAGCAGTAATGTAACACTCGCCTGTCCTCAGCTCAGCCAATCACAAGTCATATAACACTAGCCTGTAGTGAGTTCAACCTATCAGCAGCCATGTAACACTAGCCTGTAATCAACTCAGCCAATCATAAGTCATGTAACACTAGACTGTATTAAGGTCAGCCAATCAGCAGCCATGTAACACTCAAATGTAGTCAGCTCAGCCAACCAGAAGTCATGTAACACTCAAATGTAGTCATCTCAGCCAATCAGAAGTCATGTAACACTCAATATTTGTCAACTCATCCAATCAGAAGTCAGGTAACACTAGCCTGTAGACAGCTCATGCAATCAGAAGTCCTGTAACACAAGCATGTAGTCAGCTCAGCCAATCAGCAGCCATGTAACACTAGACTGTAGTCAGCTCAGCCAATCAGCAGCCATGTAACACTCAAATGTTGTCAGCTAAGCCAATCAGCAATCATGTAACACTAGCTTGTCATCAGCACAGCCAATCAGCAGTAATGTAACACTCGCCTGTCCTCAGCTCAGCTAATCAGAAGTCATGTAACACCTGCCTGTAGTCAGCTCAGCCAATCAGCAGCCATGTAACACTAGACTGTAGTCAGCTCAGCCAACCAGCAGCCATGTAACACTCAAATGTACTCAGCTCAGCCAATCAGAAGTCATGTAACACCTGCCTGTAGTCAGCTAAGCCAATCAGCAGCCATGTAGCACTCAAATGTAGTCAGTTCAGCCAATCGGCAGTCATGTAACACTAGACTGTAGTCAGCTCAGTCAATCAGCAGCCATGTAACACTCAAATGTAGTCAGCTCTGCCTTTCAGAAGTCATGTAGCACCTGCCTGTAGTCAGCTCAGCCAATCAGCAGTCATGAAAAACTACACTGTAGTCAGCTCAGCCAATAAGCAGCCATATAACACTCAAATGTAGTCCGCTCAGCCAATGAGCAGCCATGTAACACTAACCTGCAGTCAGCTCAGCCAGTCCAGAAGTCAGGTAACACTAGCCTGTAGTCAGCTCAGCCAATCAGCAGCTGTGTAACACTAGCGTGTAGTCAGCTCAGCCAATCAGCAGTCATATAACACTCAAATTTAATCAGCTCAGCTAATCAGCAGTCATATAAAACAAGCCTGTAGTGAGCTCAACCAATCAGCAGCCATGTAATACTTCCCTGTAGTCAGCTCAGCCAATCAGAAGTCATGTAACATCTGCCTGTAGTCAGCTCAGCCAATCATCAGTCGTGTAACACTATACTGTATTCAGCTCAGCCAATCAGCAGCCATGTAACACTCAAATGTAGTCGGCTCAGCCAATCAGAAATCATGTAACAATAGCCTGTAGTCAGCTCAGCCAATCAGCAGCCGTGTAACACTAGCCTGTAGTCAGCTCAGCCAATCAGCAGTCATGTAACACTCAAATTTAGTCAGCTCAGCCAATCAGCAGTCATGTAACACCAGACTGTAGTCAGCCCAGCCAATCAGCAGTCATGTAAAACTACATTGAAGTCAGCTCTTCCAATCAGCAGCCATGTAACACTCAAATATAGTCAGCTCAGCCAATCAGAAGTCATGTAACACTAGCCTGTAGTCAGTTCAGCCAAACAGCAATCTTGTAACACTAGCCTGTCATCAGCACAGCCAATCAGCAGCAATGTAACACTCGCCTGTCCTCAGCTCAGCCAATCAGAAGTCATATAACACTAGCCTGTAGTGAGTTAAACCAATCAGCAGCCATGTAACACTAGCCTGTAGTCAGCTCAGCCAATCATAAGTCATGTAACACTAGACTGTATTAAGATCAGCCAATCAGCAGCCATGTAACACTCAAATGTAGTCAGCTCAGCCAACCAGAGGTCATGTAACACTCAAATGTAGTCATCTCAGCCAATCAGAAGTCATGTTACACTCAATATTAGTCATCTCAGCCAATCAGAAGTCAGGTAACACTAGCCTGTAGTCAGCTCATCCAATCAGAAGTCCTGTAACACAAGCATGTAGTCAGCTCAGCCAATCAGCAGCCATGTAACACTGGACTGTAGTCAGCTCAGCCAATCAGCAGCCATGTAACACTGGACTGTTGTCAGCTCAGCCAATCAGCAGCCATGTAACACTCAAATGTTGTCAGCTAAGTCAATCAGCAATCATGTAACACTAGCTTGTCATCAGCACAGCCAATCAGCAGTAATGTAAAACTCGCCTGTCCTCAGCTCAGCTAATCAGAAGTCATGTAACACCTGCCTGTAGTCAGCTCAGCCAATCAGCAGCCATGTAACAATAGACTGTAGTCAGCTCAGCCAATCAGCAGCCATGTAACACTCAAATGTACTCAGCTCAGCCAATCAGAAGTCATGTAACACCTGCCTGTAGTCAGCTAAGAAAATCAGCAGTCATGTAACACTCAAATGTAGTCATCTCAGCTAATCAGAAGTCATGTAATACTAGACTGTAGTCAGCTCAGTCAATCAGAAGAAAAGCAATGCTAGCCTGTCGTCAGCTCAGCCAATCAGAAGTCATGTAACACCTGCCTGTAGTCAGCTCAGCCAATAAGCAGTCATGTAAAACTACACTGTAGTCAGCTCAGCCAATCAGCAGCCATGTAACACTCAAATGTAGTCAGCTCAGCCAATCAGCAGTCATGTAACACTCAAATTTAGTCAGCTCAGCCAGTCAGAAGTCATATAACACTAGCCTGTAGTGAGTTCAACCAATCAGCAGCCATGTAACACTAGCCTGTAGTCAGCTCAGCCAATCATAAGTCATGTAACACTAGACTGTATTAAGCTCAGCCAATCAGCAGTCATGTAACACTCAAATTTAGTCAGCTCAGCCAATCAGCAGTCATGTAACACCAGACTGTAGTCAGCCCAGCCAATCAGCAGTCATGTAAAACTACATTGAAGTCAGCTCTTCCAATCAGCAGCAATGTAACACTCCCCTGTCCTCAGCTCAGCCAATCAGAAGTCATATAACACTAGCCTGTAGTGAGTTAAACCAATCAGCAGCCATGTAACACTAGCCTGTAGTCAGCTCAGCCAATCATAAGTCATGTAACACTAGACTGTATTAAGATCAGCCAATCAGCAGTCATGTAACACTCAAATTTAGTCAGCTCAGCCAGTCAGAAGTCATATAACACTAGCCTGTAGTGAGTTCAACCAATCAGCAGCCATGTAACACTAGCCTGTAGTCAGCTCAGCCAATCAGCAGTCGTGTAACACTAGCCTTTAGTCAGCGCAGCCAATCAGTAGAAATGTAACACTAGCCTGTAGTCAGGTCAGCCAATCAGCAGTCATGTAAAATAACACTGTAGTCAGCTCAGCCAATCAGCAGCCATGTAACACTCAAATGTAGTCAGCTCAGCCAATCAGCAGTCATGTAACATTAGACTGTAGTCAGCTCAGCCAATCAGCAACCATGTAACACTAGACTGTAGCCAGCTCAGCCAATCAAAAGTCATGTACCACTAGCCTGTAGTCAGCTCAGCCAATCAGCAGCCATGTAACACTCAAATGTTGTCAGCTAAGCCAATCAGCAATCATGTAACACTAGCTTGTCATCAGCACAGCCAATCAGCAGTAATGTAAAACTCGCCTGTCCTCAGCTCAGCCAATCAGAAGTCATGTAACACCTGCCTGTAGTCAGCTCAGCCAATCAAAAGTCATGTACCACTAGCCTGTAGTCAGCTCAGCCAATAAGCAGCCATGTAACGCTCAAATGTAGTCAACTCAGCCAATCAGCAGTCATGTAAAACTATAGTAATCTCAGCCAATCAGCAGCCATGTAACAGTCAAATGTAGTCAGCTCAGCCAATCAGAAGACATGTAACACTAGACTGTAGTCAGCTCAGACAGTCAGCAGCCATGTGACACTAGACTGTAGCCAGCTCAGCCAATCAGAAGTCATGTAACACTAGCCTGTAGTCATCTCAGCCAATCAGCAGCCATGTAACAGTCAAATGTAGGCAGCTCAGCCAATCAGCAGTCATGTAAAACTACACTATAGTAATCTCAGCCAATCAGCTGACAGTCAAACAGTCAAATGTAGTCAGCTCAGCCAATCAGAAGACATGTAACACTAGACTGTAGTCAGCTCAGCCAGTCAGCAGCCATGTAACACTAGACTGTAGTCAGCTCAGCCTATAAGCAGTCATGTAAAACTAAACTGTAGTCAGCTCAGCCAATCAGCAGCCATGTAACGCTCAAATGTAGTCAACTCAGCCAATCAGCAGTCATCTAAAACTACACTATAGTAATCTCAGCCAATCAGCAGCCATGTAACAGTCCAATGTAGTCAGCTCAGCCAATCAGAAGACATGTAACACTAGACTGTAGTCAGCTCAGCCAGTCAGCAGCCATGTGACACTAGACTGTAGTCAGCTCAGCCAATCAGAAGTCATGTAACACTAGCCTGTAGTCATCTCAGCCAATCAGCAGCCATGTAACAGTCAAATGTAGTCAGCTCAGCCAATCAGAATAAAAGTAACACTAGCCTGTAGTCAGCTCAGCCAATCAGAAGAAAAGTAATGCTAGCCTGTCGTCAGCTCAACCAATCAGCAGCCATGTAACACTTGCCTGTAGTCAGCTCAGCCAATCAGGAGCCATGTAACACTCAAATGTAGTCAGCTCAGCCAATCAGCAGCCATGTAACACTTAAATGTAGTCAGCTCAGCCAATCAGCAGCCATGTAACACTCAAATGTAGTCAGCTCAGCCAATCAGCAGTCATGTAACACTAGACTGTAGTCAACTAATCCTATCAGAAGTCATGTAACACCTGCCTCTAGTCAGCTCAGCCAATCAGCAGTCATGAAAAACTACACTGTAGTCAGCTCAGCCAATCAGCAGCCATATAACACTCAAATGTAGTCAGCTCAGCCAATGAGCAGCCATGTAACACTAACCTGCAGTCAGCTCAGCCAGTCAGAAGTCAGGTAACACTAGCCTGTAGTCAGCTCAGCCAATCAGCAGTCATGTAACACTCAAATGTAGTCAGCTCAGCCAATGAGCAGCCATGTAACACCTGCCTGTAGTCAGCTCAGCCAATCAGCAGCTGTGTAACACTAGCCTGTAGTCAGCTCAGCCAATCAGCAGTCATGTAACACTCAAATTTAGTCAGCTCAGCCAATCAGCAGTCACATAAAACAAGCCTGTAGTGAGTTCAACCAATCAGCAGTGATGTAACACTCAAATTTAGTCAGCTCAGCCAATCAGCAGTCATATAAAACAAGCCTGTAGTGAGTTCAACCAATCAGCAGCCATGTAACACTTGCCTGTAGTCAGCTCAGCCAATCAGAAGTCATCTAACACCTGCCTGTAGTCAGCTCAGCCAATTAGCAGTCATGTAACAGTCAAATGTAGTCAGCTCAGCCAATCAGAAATCATGTAACACTAACCTGTAGTCAGCTCAGCCAATCAGCAGCCGTGTAACACTAGCCTGTAGTCAGCTCAGCCAATCAGAAGTCATGTAACACTCAAATTTAGTCAGCTCAGCCAATCAGCAGTCATTTAAGACCAGACTGTAGTCAGCCCAGCCAATCAGCAGCCATGTAACACTCAAATGTAGTCAGGTTAGTAAATCAGAAGTCATGTAATACCGGCCTGTAGTCAGCTAATCCAATCAGCAGCCATATAACACTCAAATGTAGTCATCTCAGCCAATCAGAAGTCATGTAACACTAGATTGTAGTCAGCTCAGCCAATCAGCAGCCATGTAACACTCAAATGTTGTCAGCTAAGCCAATCAGCAATCATGTAACACTAGCTTGTCATCAGCACAACCAATCAGCAGTAATGTAACACTCACCTGTCCTCAGCTCAGCTAATCAGAAGTCATGTAACACCTGCCTGTAGTCAGCTCAGCCAATCAGCAGCCAAGTAACACTAGACTGTAGTCATCTCAGCCAATCATAAGTCATGTAACACTAGACTGTAGTCAGCTCAGCCAATCAGCAGCCATGTAACACTAGACTGTAGTCAGCTCAGCCAATCAGCAGCCATGTAACACTCAAATGTTGTCAGCTCAGCCAATAAGATGTCATGTAACACCTGCCTGTAATCAGCTCAGCCAATCAGAAGTCATGTAACACTAGACTGTAGTCAGCTCAGCCAATCAGAAGTCATGTAACACCTGCCTGTAGCACCTTGTTGATTTTCAATGGACTCCTTTTTAATAAAATGTACTCTTCAATAAAATTACTTTTTAGTGTTTTGGAATTTTCTACTTTACCATGTCCAGCTAACACTTAAAATAAGTAAAACTTAAAATGTTTGCAGGGGGGAAAAAACAACAAACACCATTATATCCATGTCTTAATACCAATTTATTAAAAATAAAAATAAAAACAATAACCCTCAAGGTTTAGTTTACAATTCAAAAACAAGTTTTCATTTTCTTTAGGTTTTGTGATGCAAGTGTGACAGCTCCCTTATCACGTGCTACATAACAATGAAACTTCACTTTCAGTTGAAAAGATGAAAAAAATAAAAAAACACATTGTTCTTAAAAGACATGGTACATTTAAAATTGTTACTATGAGAGGAAGGACAGTTAAAATCTTAACCATTTCTCTTATACTGAAAAATGTGTGTTTAAAGTGCATTTCAGAGGATACACACATCAGAGGATAATTCCAGCCATTTTCAACCTAGAACAAACTTTGCCATCATCTGGAATCTACCAATCGATTCTAACCAAAATCGTATCAAATGGGTCACTGAGTGAGTTGTGATGTGAGAGTGTGCCTGCCTTCGTGTGTGTTTGTGTTGACTTTAACAGTTGGCCAAGTTCTGAATTTTTTTCCAGTGGTGAGACATGACATATTTGGGTGCTTTAGAAGATCTGACTATCTGTTGCCTCGATACATTGTACTGCTGCTGGATAAACACCAGCGAACTCAAGTGCCAAAAAATAAAATGCACTCAATGGTAGGGTTGTCATTTTTCCATTTGAAATACTTTTCAAACACGGTAAAATGGATGTAAAATATTGTATCTGTAACTATGTGTTTGAATTCCAAATTGGAGAGCAGTTAGATTTACGATCTGACTTTCGATTTGCCACAGATTAGTGGGCCTTCTATTCCAACAGGTGTTCAAATTAGATTTTTAAAGGAGAGATTCGCCTTTTTTCAACCTTATCTCTATCTATCCGCATTACAGATATAGTGTGAAAAACGCTTGCAGTTATACACATCAAATGACGTTGCTGGTGCCGGAAGAACAGATTTTGCAGCTGCGCGGTGCAGCGCCCCAGAGACACAGAGAACATCGGCAAAAACTGCAGGTCAGTTGTTTCCCTCATCTTACAGATGAGGGAAAAACATTGTGTTTTCTTCCAACTTTGCGTCCACTTGGGTTGTCTCAAAAAGAAAAAAACATTTTTAACATCCGTTCACTAGGCTACAATACAAACTTTCTTGAACACGACAAGATGCTTCTCAGCTTGGGATGCGGACACCTTGCATGGTCTTTTCCGGCCTTGGGCTGAAGGAGGAATCAGGTGGAGGAGGAGGATAATGGAAGAAAGATCACTGTCCCATTCTGTACACAGAAACAAAAGAGCTAAATGTTATATAATGGTACTATAATCTTGCAATTTAAAAACACCATTCCTTTAAAGCTACAGCTGAACCAAGAAAAAGCTGGGGAATTGAAACATTTCCACTTCATTTGACGTAGCTTCTGCGCAATGGATCAGTTCTTCAAGGTCGCTTGAGGTAGGGAGAGCCTTGCTCTGCTGGATGACCTTTTGCTTGAATGTAGTAGGCCACCTAGATAGAGAGATACTTTATTAATCCAACATGGAGAAATTCAAACACCAATAAGAAACAAAAGCAGATAAATGTATCAGTGATGAGAATAATAAAAACCCAATGTCTCCAATATCAAGTGACCATGATGTATTATACATTATAACCATATTGTCATTGCCATGCTAACATGGCACCAACTTGTGGACGAATTATATAATATAAATACTGATACATCCTGGAGTATCCCAATATGGAGTAAATAAGTGTAGATGTGATACAGAGAATGAGAATACAACAAAAGGGCCTATTGGAGGACCACCTCATAAACCTGCAAACTGGGTTTTTGGGCTAGGACTAATATAGAGTTGGGACTAACCTCTCCAAAAAACTTGGCAGCTACATCTTCTCCAAACTGCAGGATGAAGTCTTGCTCGATCTGCAATAGATAAATGACATACCAAGAGAGAGCTTTTAAGAAATGTAACTACTGCCTCAACATCAGATAAGCAAACTACATCAAGGTGTGCGTTTCAGGGGCTGGCATGTTGGGACTGTCCAGAAAAATCTTACATTTTAGGTCTAGCAGTTGACCAGGTATTTTTAAACAATGGTATACAGAAATCTTTATTTCTATAAAATTATAATAGCCGTAAGGCCTTGCAAATTGTTTAACAGTATCAGTTTCATAAAGATGAGGCAACGGAGTATAAAAGCCTCTGTCTGTCTTCTTTCTTAAAATGTATAAACAGGAATACTCTGAAGTCAGTGTAAGTCTGGCCCATCCTCCAGAGTCACCTTCCCCCTTATGAAATTTGTGTGCAGTCCTATCGCCACAACAGGCATGTTATTAATTTACCTATACAGATGCAATTCACTTCCCATTCAGCTGCAAAAATAATATTAAAATAAACTTCCTAAGAAATTCCTAAGTTTATGTAGTTATGTAATCCATGGAGATTTGTGTGTGAGAAATTTTCTCTTCGCCTTTCCTTATTAGGCATGCGTGTTTGACTTCCTGAATGCACCAACTGATTCAAAATGGCTCAACATTTGAAACTACTTCTCAATCACAAAAACAGTAGCCTTTTAATGCTTCATATGATTAAGTCATGCTCATACACAAATCTCTATGGATTTACATTACTACAATAACTTTGGAATCTCTATGTTTGATTTTGATATTGGTTGGAGTTGAATGGGAAGTGAATGGCGTCCAGACTGTAGATAGAATCAGGTACACCAACACAAGGAAAGGATGGGGAGAGGGCACCAAATGTGTAGGGTAGTGGAGACAGTTATACATATTGTTATATCGTCTTTCCCAATAGGGGACAAAAGTGTTGCCGTTAACATTAATTTACATTTGTATGGCCTAATGCACATTTTTCTGTAAAATACTCAATTACCAGGCCTTTGACGTCTTTGAAGCGCGGAAATTCAGTCAAGACGTCTGAGGATTTATCTTCGTCGAAGACCATATTGCGACAATATTCAAATGCCATCTTCATCTTCTGCTTGATAGTGGCCTCATCAGAGGAATGCTTCATTAAGGACATGGCCTCCCTGCATTGCTCTTCACTCAGGGTCATCTCAGGACTAAATGAAGCATCTCTCCTTGCTGTCGGCCATCCACCAGTCAGCTGACCTGATGACCCTCTGCTCTCTGATGAAGTACTCTTCCTCTGGATGGTTTTGAGCCTCCATGCTAAGTAACCACTGCCACTTTCACCATCATAGAAATGTTCCTTTAAAATTATAACAGGATCATTAGTTATGAAAAAAGCAGCAGTTGGTTAAAATGATGAAGTTGGATAAATGTAATACAGGATAACTTGTGTGATCTAAATGCTTTGGACACTGGAATATTTGGAAATAGCAATTCAATATTTTCATAGTATGAATCGTGCATCAGGTCTCTAAAGTGCAACCATTTTAGTCGCATATGTGATCTAATTTTAAGTTGTGCAACCCGTAAATTAAATTTGGGCGCACTGGT
The DNA here is from genome assembly GCF_048128805.1 of Centroberyx gerrardi. Taxonomy (NCBI): domain Eukaryota; kingdom Metazoa; phylum Chordata; class Actinopteri; order Beryciformes; family Berycidae; genus Centroberyx; species Centroberyx gerrardi. Next base: position 23,132,889 of record NC_136017.1, on the reverse strand, counting down.
GTGATCAAATTTACTTGTGTTGGTGGCCTTTGCTTCTTTCTTTCTTCAGTACGGCCTATAGTAGGAATAATTTGCTCTCAACCGTCTAATAACAAGAACACTTAAAAAAGCTTACATATCCATTTTTGGAATATGGATCCATCAGGTAAGGGAACGTGGCAACTATGCCATACATCTCTCTCACATGCCGTGGCGGTGCCGTCCTGACAAGAGAAAAGTGAATAGGTCTATTAATTTCAATGCTTACAATAAGTCTCAGAGCAATGAGAATTGAAGAATGGCACTTAATAAATATTGATGTTTTCCCCACAAGCATGGAAGAAATGTCTTGTCACATGTCACATGTCAAATGTCACAAGCATGGAAGAAAAGTTCTGCTTGAAAAAAAGACATCCGAATTACCCATGAGTTTCAGTCATGTCTGCAGCGAGGATGTTAACCATCTGTTGCCGTGAGGAGTCAGTCAAACCTTTCGTCCGGTTGTATTCCTTGACAATGCGGTCTCCACCAGGTTTCTTGGTCAGTGCAGATTCAACCACCTGTGAAAGGACAGAGTAGAAGACAAGCCAATATTCACTAAAAATTAAATAATCTTGAACAATTGACAGTAAATGCACCTAAAAAAATAACAAACATTCAAAAAAGTGTGCAATCCCCAAAGGAAGCTGTCACAACAAACAAATTTTACACATCAATTTACATGTTTGGCATCTTTATCCGCCTTCTGCCGTTTTCTGGAAGGGCTGTAATCCTCATCCAGGATGACTGTATCATCAGAGCTGCAGGCTGAAAGTGCCAGCGCTGAATTGGTTACGACATCAAGCAGTGGACTGGCGGACGAAGTTGTCCCCTGGGAACAGCCAGACGAAGTTGTTCCCTGGGAACCTAAGTGTAATTCAGGAGAGAGAGGGAGGAGAGAAAAAATAAATAAATAAACACCTACCATTTGTCGGTTTTTCACAACCTAAAAGTGTAACTGAGTCTTAGGCAACATTCCATGGACTATGCTGAAAGAAATGGGAATCAAGAGAGAACAAGTTTACTGTTGTCAAATCTGATAGTAAATACACCAGCGTTGGGTTGCTGTGCTACTTCTTCAAAGACGTCTGCATCCACCTCAGTTCCCATCTCATCATAAACTCTGATGCCTTCGCTGATCGGTGGGATGGAGAACTTCATGAAAGCTTAGGGAAAAAACACAAACAGGGAGTCATTCCATATGAAATGCTCAAGATTAACAAAGGGTATACCCCCGAAACGCCCTCAGTGATATCTTTTGACCATGCCACTAATCTGGTCACACTGTCTGGCCTACCAACTTTCATTAATCAACTTTAAAAAACAGTGGTCCCTAGATACCACACCAATTAGGTGAGAAACAAAACTCAACTAAGCCGACCAACAAAAGCCAGCCCTTGATTGCTGTGACCTCTGGAGATGCCCAAAAGGTAGCTTGCCAGAAAGTGAGAGATGGAGATTATTTTCAATCGATAGAACAATGACATGCATCTCCAAAAGTCATGAACTGACACATCCACTTTCCTTGTGTTTTTACAATGGCGTGACTGATGGCTTACCAGAATTCAAGAATTCATCCAGGCTCGGTTCACTGATCTTGACATATTTCTGTTCGTTATCGATTTTTGTTTTAATCAACATGATGGTATCTGTAAAAACAGCAAAACTGAATCCGTATTGTGATCTACAACACAAAGCTACTCTGACAGTAGCATCAGCTCCTGTTGGCATATTACAGTAGATGGGGAAATTGTATTGGTCGATTTGGGCTTTAAAAATCACTATCAGAATTTGTCTAATTTCAAATTTAAAGCCACTGGACTGTGTGGAGTCTCTGAGGTGTGTAAGCAGAAACAATTTTGACGTGTGTAAACAAAGACTAATGTTAATATTAACTTATCTAAAATGTTACTTACCATCACCGGACCATAGCACATAACGGACAAATCTGAAGAACAAAGTAGAAAAATAAATGAATTCCATGTAACGTTAAAAGGAAAAAAGGGAAAATAAAGTCAGCTAGCATAGGTATGAACAGATTTTACAAAGTCTAATTAAATACTTTAAGACTTTTTGATTATAAGAACTACCACTATGCGTTGCCATCAGCTTCACAGCAATTTGCCATTCTACCTGTTCCACAGTTTGTCGTTTTGACTTTTATCCAAGGGACACTGATAAAATTAACTATGCAACAATTTTGACCATTCTTTTCCTATGGCAGACGAACCATTGCTGCATTAGACATGATTGTATGGCAGGGTTTTTCCCGCATGGAAGATTTTTTGGTGGCCACCAAAGACAAATCAGGGCCACCAAAATGTGTAAAAACAGCCATTTCAATTCTCGATAAACAGAAGAAGCGGTACACATCTCCACTGGAGAGGGAGGGAGTGTGAGAAAACAAGCACAGTGAACTGGATGGATGGAATGCCCTCAAACTAAAAGGCAGCTATTTTTGAAACTAGAAGTTAAATTCTTATTTTATGTATTTCTTGTATGCCTTGTTATATACTTGCATTGTCTAATTCAACTATCGTATTAACATACATTGACTAACCAATGTAATTTCAATATTGAAAGCTCGCCTTGCCTTTGTTTGTGTAATTATATCTTGGGGAGCATGCAGGCAAATAATTCAGTGTTTCTCAGTGGCTCTTCACTTTCAAAGTCTACTTTAACAGTACACCGAATCAGAAGGACATTTTAATGGCACACTTGCACTCTCAAGCGGAGCAGGAAAACGCTTCCACTTCTGCTTTGAGGCGTGACAAAATTTTCTATGCAAGAAAAACCCTCTTAATACAGCTATTTAGACTAACATTACTTTCATCTAACTGAAATGGGAATAAATACGACCTCAAATTTGTATTGTGAGGCATTTTAATGCCTCTAAATGTATTCCAAAGAGTTTGACTTTTTACAGAGCTGCAGTGTTACCCCTGGCCTGCATACCGTTGTCCCACGTGCAACATGGAGCCAACAACGTGCAACCTGTCTGGACAAGTTAACGTTAGCTACTTAGCTACCTAAGCTAACGTTAGGCTAACCAGTTTCATACCCCTCCTCGGAATTATCAAAACGTTGACACTAATATCAGGTTTAGCTTCAACAAATATTTAGCGACACTTAACGTAACAACATAGAATGCCAACTATTGCTAATATAAAGCAAGCACACAGCCCAGGCCATTTTTTCATTGTCATTTCATTGTCTCATTGTCGACAGTCTTTCTTTAGTTTACGTTAGTTACCACCAATGCGTTTAATTCAAATTCAAATGTTAACGTTAGCTAGCAATATTAACGTAGAAATTAAACATTGAAGTTTGGCTAACGCCACGTATAAGTCAATTTAACAGTCAACTAATTTAGCTAAACCATTTTTGTTTCTCACCTTTTCAAATATTCAACGAGGTCTCCACAGCTTCGGGAGATGGCGGTTGAAGAGGAGATGACTGGGCGGAGTCTAGGTTTTGCATAAAGTTAACGTCAGTTAGTTACAGTTGTCAACACTGTTATTCTAACACATTTTTGGACATCACCAAGTTTTGCTTTAAGCAGCATGCTCCCTGCAGAGAGTATCAGCACATAATTTCTCATAGTTAAAAGTTCATATGCTCATTATTACAATAAACAAAAACAAAAATATATGTATAAAATCTCATGCATTTCAACAGAAGCAGCCCTGCAGCAAGGCCAACTTTTATGAGGTGAATCATGTTCAATTTATTTGAGTATAAGAAAAGGTGTTGTTTCAAGCCACCAAACAGCTGACAAATGATCAGCTATTTTGCAGAAATGGCCAGCAAGGTTCAATTCTACTTATTTTTAATCATGTCATCTTGCTGAAGGTGCCAACCGGCACATGAGATCACTTTGCAAATCACGTTTCTCTACCTGGGTCCACTACCAGCAATGTAAGAGGCAAACTGGCTCCTATCTAGACTCAAAACACACGTTAAGATAATTAAAAAGATTAAGTTAATTAGCACTGGTGAACCACTTAGCATGGTGTCTCCTAATCATCACTGAACACCCGGGAGGTTGTCAGACATCAGAAACAGAACGGAGTTTGTCAATAATTGTTTATGCAATGCATCTTGCTTGTTCTTTTATATGAATTGTATCTTTTTATCTGTCTCTTATCTGCCTTTTATTGATGTAAAGCACTTTGAGCTGCATGTTGTGTATGAAAGGTGCTATACAAATAAAGGTTATTATTATTATTATTATTATAACAACACCTGTAGTAACTTTACTTTATCTTAACGTTACTGAGACAACACTGTCAAGTTAAATTTAACATTACTGACAAACACACATTAGAAAGGGCTGCGAAAGTAATTTAACAGTAACGCTACTTTGAAAACCCCTCATTTAGTTTAACTAGCCAAAAATACACCGATTACGCAGTAACTAATTCATATGAAACTAATTTGTTAACGCTACGTTAGCATTACATCTTCTAGTTAGTGTTAATCCTTGTAGGATTGCCCGCGCACGCAAACGTAACATTAGCCACGGATAACTAGTCAAGCTAACGTTAGCTAGTTTAGCCAACTCCCCACACATGCAGCCTTTGCTATTTTACTGGAATTTATGGACATTACAAAGAATACAACACAATCACCCCTCCACATTAACAACATTAACGTTACCTCTTGCCGACATTGTCTAGTTTGACGTTAGCTAGTTAGCGTTAATTAGCTTAATGTTGCTCGCACATTTAAGCTAGCCATCAACTCGGTCATGTTAGCCCTTTGGAATTCGGTATTTTAAGATTCAAAACCAGCTGGAGTGTATGGTGAACAACAATATAAAGTTATTCTAAAATGCTGCTTCTGTTGAAATGAAAAAATAATTGGTTTAATAGGTGATTAGGAGAAACTTACCCTAGTCTTTCGATGAGAAGAAAATGGCGCTGTGAAAATTCTTGTCGGTTTGAAACGAGAAGGCTTTCCAGAGTACTTCTTACACCACGTCATTTAACTACGAAAATTTTCACCAACACTAGAGGGCATCTTACTCAAGCTGTTGTTGTAATAACTCTGAAAGAGTCCATGTACTTTGACACTGCATATTTTACACTGCGGAATTTACTGTGTAACACCTGCCTGTAGTCAGCTCAGCCAATCAGCAGCCATGTAACACTCAAATGTAGTCAGCTCAGCCAATCAGAAGTCATGTACCACTAGCCTGTAGTCAGCTCAGCCAATCAGCAGTCATGTAACACTCAAATTTATTCAGCTCAGCCAATCAGAAGTCATGTAACACTAGACTGTAGTCAGCTCAGCCAATCAGAAGAAAAGTAATGCTAGCCTGTCGTCAGCTCAACCAATCAGAAGTCATGTAACACTAGCCTGTAGTCATCTCAGCAAATCAGCAGTCATGTAACAGTCAAATGTAGTCAGCTCAGCCAATCAGAATAAAAGTAACACTAGCCTGTAGTTAGCTCAGCCAATCCGAAGAAAAGTAATGCTAGCCTGTAGTCAGCTCAGCCAATCAGAAGAAAAGTAATGCTAGCCTGTCGTCAGCTCAGCCAATCAGAAGTCATGTAACACCTGCCTGTAGTCAGCTCAGCCAATAAGCAGTCATGTAAAACTACACTGTAGTCAGCTAAGCCAATCAGCAGCCATGTAATACTCAAATGTAGTCAGCTCAGCCAATCAGCAGTCATGAAACACTAGACTGTAGTCAGCTCAGCCAATCAGCAGCCATGTAACACTCAAATGCAGTCAGCTCAGCCTATCAGAAGTCATGTTACACCTGCCTGTAGTCAGCTCAGCCAATCAACAGTCATGAAAAACTACACTGTAGTCAGCTCAGCCAATCAGCAGCCATATAACACTCAAATGTAGTCAGCTCAGCCAATGAGCAGCCATGTAACACTAACCTGCAGTCAGCTCAACCAGTCAGAAATCAGGTAACACTAGCCTGTAGTCAGCTCAGCCAATCAGCAGCTATGTAATACTAGCCTGTAGTCAGGTCAGCCAATCAGCAGTCATGTAACACTCAAATGTAGTCAGCTCAGCCAATCAGCAGTCATGTAACACTAGCCTGTAGTCAGCTCAGCCAATCAGAAGTCATGTAACACTCAAATTTAGTCAGCTCAGCCAATCAGCAGTCATGTAACACCAGACTGTAGTCAGCTCAGCCAATAAGCAGTCATGTAAAACTACACTGTAGTCAGCCCAGCCAATCAGCAGCCATGTAACACTCAAATGTAGTCAGGTTAGTAAATTAGAAGTCATGTAATACATGCCTGTAGTCAGCTCAGCCAATCAGCAGTCATGTAAAACTACACTGAAGTCAGCTCTTCCAATCAGCAGCCATGTAACACTCAAATATAGTCAGCTCAGCCAATCAGCAATCTTGTAACACTAGCCTGTCATCAGCACAGCCAATCAGCAGTAATGTAACACTCGCCTGTCCTCAGCTCAGCCAATCAGAAGTCATGTAACACTAGCCTGTAGTGAGTTCAACCAATCAGCAGCCATGTAACACTAGCCTGTAGTCAGCTCAGCCAATCATAAGTCATGTAACACTAGACTGTATTAAGGTCAGCCAATCAGCAGCCATGTAACACTCAAATGTAGTCAGCTCAGCCAACCAGAAGTCATGTAACACTCAAATATAGTCAGCTCAGCCAATCAGCAATCTTGTCACACTAGCCTGTCATTAGCACAGCCAATCAGCAGTAATGTAACACTCGCCTGTCCTCCGCTCAGCCAATCAGAAGTCAGGTAACACTAGCCTGTAGTCAGCTCATCCAATCAGAAGTCCTGTAACACAAGCATGTAATCAGCTCAGCCAATCAGCAGCCATGTAACACTAGACTGTAGTCAGCTCAGCCAATCAGCAGCCATGTAACACTCAAATTTCAAATTCCATATGAAATGCTCAAGATTAACAAAGGGTATACCCTCGAAACGCCCTCAGTGATATCTTTTGACCATGCCACTAATCTGGTCACACTGTCTGGCCTACCAACTTTCACTAATCAAATTTAAAAAACAGTGGTCCCTAGATACCACACCAATTAAGTGAGAAACAAAACTCAACTAAGCCGACCAACAAAAGCCAGCCCTTGATTGCTGTGACCTCTGGAGATGCCCAAAAGGTAGCTTGCCAGAAAGTGAGAGATGGAGATTATTTTCAATCGATAGAACAATGACGTGCATCTCCAAAAGTCATGAACTGACACATCCACTTTCCTTGTGTTTTTACAATGGCGTGACTGATGGCTTACCAGAATTCAAGAATTCATCCAGGCTCGGTTCACTGATCTTGACATATTTCTGTTCGTTATCGATTTTTGTTTTAATCAACATGATGGTATCTGTAAAAACAGCAAAACTGAATCCGTATTGTGATCTACAACACAAAGCTACTCTGACAGTAGCATCAGCTCCTGTTGGCATATTACAGTAGATGGGGAAATTGTATTGGTCGATTTCAAATTTAAAGCCACTGGACTGTGTGGAGTCTCTGAGGTGTGTAAGCAGAAACAGTTTTGACATGTGCGTAAACAAAGACTAATGTTAATATTAACTTATCTAAAATGTTACTTACCATCACCGGACCATAGCACATAACGGACAAATCTGAAGAACAAAGTAGAAAAATAAATGAATTCCATGTAACGTTAAAAGGAATAAAGGGAAAATAAAGTCAGCTAGCTTATATCAGGGTATGAACAGATTTTACAAAGTCTAATTAAATACTTTAAGACTTTTTGACTATAAGAACTACCACTATGCGTTGCCATCAGCTTCACAGCAATTTGCCATTCTACCTGTTCCACAGTTTGTCGTTTTGACTTTTATCCAAGGGACACATTGATAAAATTCACTATGCAACAATTTTGACTCCATTCATTTCCTATGGCAGACGAACCATTGCTGCATTAGACATGATTGTATGGCAGGGTTTTTCCCGCATGGAAGATTTTTTGGTGGCTACCAAAGACAAATCAGGGCCACCAAAATGTGTAAAAACAGCCATTTCAATTCTCGATAAACAGAAGAAGCGTTTCACATCGCCACTGGAGAGGGAGGGAGTGTGAGAAAACAAGCACAGTGAACTGGATGGATGGAATGCCCTCAAACTAAAAGGCAGCTATTTTTGAAACTAGAAGTTAAATTCTTATTTTATGTATTTCTTGTATGCCTTGTTATATACTTGCATTGTCTAATTCAACTATCGTATTAACATACATTGACTAACCAATGTAATTTCAATATTGAAAGCTCGCCTTGCCTTTGTTTGTGTAATTATATCTTGGGGAGCATGCAGGCAAATAATTCAGTGTTTCTCAGTGGCTCTTCACTTTCAAAGTCTACTTTAACAGTACACCGAATCAGAAGGACATTTTAATGGCACATTTGCGCTCTCAAGCGGAGCAGGAAAACGCTACCACTTCTGCTTTGAGGCGTGACAAAATTTTCTATGCAAGAAAAACCCTCTTAATACAGCTATTTAGACTAACATTACTTTCATCTAACTGAAATGGGAATAAATACGACCTCAAATTTGTATTGTGAGGCATTTTAATGCCTCTAAATGTATTCCAAAGAGTTTGACTTTTTACAGAGCTGCAGTGTTACCCCTGGCCTGCATACCGTTGTCCCACGTGCAACATGGAGCCAACAACGTGCAACCTGTCTGGACAAGTTAACGTTAGCTACTTAGCTACCTAAGCTAACGTTAGGCTAACCAGTTTCATACCCCTCCTCGAAATTATCAAAACGTTGACACTATTATCAGGTTTAGCTTCAACAAATATTTAGTTAGCGACACAACGTAACAACATAGAATGCCAACTATTGCTAATATAAAGCAAGCACACAGCCCAGGCCATTTTTTCATCTCATTGTCGACAGTCTTTCTTTAGTTTACGTTAACTACCACCTATGCGTTTAATTCAAATTTGAATGTTAACGTTAGCTAGCAATATTAACATAGAAATTAAACATTGAAGTTTGGCTAAAATTAGTTGACTGTTAAATTGACTTATACGTGGCATATAAGTCAATTTAACAGTCAACTAATTTAGTTAGCCTTTTTTGTTTCTCACCTTTTCAAATATTCAACGAGGTCTCCATAGCTTCGGGAGATGGCGGTTGAAGAGGAGATGACTGGGCGGAGTCTAGGTTTTGCATAAAGTTAACGTCAGTTAGTTACAGTTGCCAACACTGTTATTCTAACACATTTTTGGACATCATCAAGTTTTGCTTTAAGCAGCATGCTCCCTGCAGAGAGTATCAGCACATAATTTCTCATAGTTAAAAGTTCATATGCTCATTATTACAATAAACAAAAACAAAAATATATGTATAACAATCTCATGCATTTCAACAGAAGCAGCCCTGCAGCAAGGCCAACTTTTATGAGGTGAATCATGTTCAATTTATTTGAGTATAAGAAAAGGTGTTGTTTCAAGCCACCAAACAGCTGACAAATGATCAGCTATTTTGCAGAAATGGCCAGCAAGGTTTAATTCTACTTATGTTTAATCATGTCATCTTGCTGAAGGTGCCAACCGGCACATGAAATCACTTTACAAATCACGTTTCTCTACCTGGGTCCACTACCAGCAATGTAAGAGGCAAACTGGCTCCTATCTAGACTCAAAACACACGTTCAGATAATTAAAAAGATTAAGTTAATTAGCACTGGTGAGCCACTTAGCATGGTGTCTCCTAATCATCACTGAACACCCGGGAGGTTGTCAGACATCAGAAACAGAACAGAGTTTGTCAATAATTGTTTATGCAATGCATCTTGCTTGTTCTTTTATATGAATTGTATCTTTTTATCTGTCTCTTATCTGCCTTTTATTGGTGTAAAGCACTTTGAGCTGCATGTTGTGTATGAAAGGTACTATACAAATAAAGGTTATTATTAGTGTGCTTGCTTCAGCAAGCAAACTATTGTTATTCTCCTTACTTATTATTAGTGTGCTTGCTTCAGCAAGCAAACTATTGTTATCCATCTTACTTATTAGTGTGCTTGCTTCAGCAAGCAAACTATTTAGTGTGCTTGCTTCAGCAAGCAAACTATTGTTATCCGTCTTACTTATTATTATTTTTCAATATCTTCAACTTCTTTTTATTCTTCCGGACACTTTAATGCGGCTTGAACCGTTTGAGCTATCGATGCGGTTCCAACTCTCAAACGTTCAGCATGTTCGGGAATAGCATGCTATTACTTTTCTAAGCGTTCCGATGTTTAGTTTTTCCGCTATTTACGTTTAAACGGGAATTTTTTCCCAATAGAAATGAATGGTGGAATGTTCAGCTCGCTAGAGTGTGTGATGTCATCCCCACTCTAGCTACTCTTCAGACTGCAGATGCTGTGATTTTTAACGAAATATTCAAATTTCTTAAACTGTCATGACTCCCACAATTTTCACACTATATACACGTTACACTAGGGTTGAGCGGTAATACGGTAATACGGTATCCCGGGGTATTTGAAAATAGCAACGGTGTCCGTTTCATTACCGTCATAAAAAAATTTCTGGCAGAAGAAGAGGAGAGAGATGCCCAACCTGCACCCCCGAAAAAAAAGATAACTTTGGGCAGTCTCTTGCAAAAAAAAGCTGATGCGGCGGGCGCGGCAGGTCCCGTCGGACTCGGCACCATAGAGGAGCGAGCAGAATTAGAGATGAATGCCTATTGTCGCGAGCCTGTGATTCACGGAGACGAAGATCCCCTTCTCTGGTGGAAGTCAAATGGAGCCAGCCGCTTTCCGCTGATGTCGAGGGTGGCCCGAAAGTACTTGTGTGCGTGTGCCACAAGCTCACCATCAGAGCGGGTGTTCAGCACCGCAGGCAAAGTTGTAAGTCCGTTACGTGCCCTGCTCAAGCTGGAAAAAGTAAATACCGTATTTCCTCTAATAGTAGCCTGTAGTCAATTAAAAGCCGGGTCTCCGATAATGGCCGGGGCCGTGGTCGACACAAACAAATAAAGGCCGGCCTCAAATACAGGCCGGGGGAAAAAACTAGGTCAAAACCTAGTACATGGCTGGACCGTGTCCGTCTCCTCTCTCCGCCGCTGCCTCTCCACCGCGCCCACGGCCCGCATTGATCCTCCCGATCCAAGCCCCGGACCCCCGCCGAAATCTCGGCCGGATCACCGGGAACACATCGGTGCCCAGGTTCAGTTAGCTTCAGTTAGCTTCAGCTTACATGCAAACAACGGTGGATACTGGTAAACTCCTGGTGCCTGTTTGTAACTGTAGTTTGTAGTAACGTACAAGTGCCACAAGACGGCTCGGCCGGCGGAAGTCTCTGGAGCATGCCGTCGTCGATTACCGTAATTATCGTAATGCATTGCAGTAACAAAAAAAGTCTACCTAACGTACCGTAACAGAAGCAGATCAGAAAACAAGGAGGCTTCGTACTAAAATAGGAGCAAATATACTTATCAAACAGAGGGAATTAGAAATAAAGATAGATGACATGTTGTTAATTTTGTACATGTTTTGTTGTTATTGTTTCAATATTCTGCTGTAAATATGCAACGTTTTCTATTCCGTTTCTGATGTTGTTCAGAGAATAAAACTGGAACATGTATCACATTTTTGTCGTGTGAAAATCACAGTTGAAGTGCACTGCAGCCACCTTGTGGCGGGAAACGGTATAGCAGCGACTACATAAATTCATCATTTGGAATTGGCGGCTCCCTCCAAGCCATACAATGTGATTTTTAATCAGATGGTAATACCGTATACCGCGGGAAAATTTGGGGAAGGTTTAACGGTGTCAAAAATTGGATACCGCCCAACCCTACGTTACACATCAAACTGTTCAGCTACTCCTTCTGCCACTCACAATGTAAATATCTAAGTCATAGTGTTTAGACTTTTTCAGCTATGATGGTTTGTTCAACACTAGTGCAAAACTGTGTTTTACGGCCCCTATCTAACTTTTAAACAGCTTTGTCATTTCCACATTCTTAAACTGTCACTATTCCCACAATTTTCATACTACATACATATATTTTACAGCAAACTGTTCAGCTACTCCTTCTGTCACTCACAATGTTAATATCTAAGTAATAGCACTTGTAGTTTTTGAGCTGTGATGGCTTGTTCAACACTAGTGCTGTTCAGTTTTTGGCTCCTACACTTCAACATTAGTGCTTTACAGTAATTTTGCCTACTTTAAACAGCTTTTTCTTCTTGCACATTCAGTATTTAAACTGAAGTAGTTTCCACTATCTTCACACTACATACATATATTATATATCACACTGTTCAGCTACTTCTTCTGTCACTGACAATGTAAATATCTAAGTGGTAGCATTTGTAGTTTTTGAGCTATGATGGTTTGTTCAACACTAGTGCTGTTCAGTTTTTGGCTCCTATGAGCAGATTTTTTCTGCTTACACATATTTGAACTATCACAATGTCCACAACTTTAAGACTACATGCATATATTACACATTAAAATGTTCAGCCAGTCCTACTCTTTCTCACAATGTAAATATCTAAGTGCTGGGATTTGTAGTTTTTTAGTTAGGTACGTTTGTTCAGCATTAGTGCTCCAATTCAACTTTTTCACTTCATTTTACTACAATTCAACTTCTTCAACTTTCTTTCAACTGTAATCAACTTACTACTATTTCTAATGCTGCTGCTACTACTGCTACTGCAGCTACTACTACTACTACTACTACTTCTAATACTGCTACTACTGCTACTTCTACTACTACTGCTACTACTACTACCTCTAATACTACTACTACTACTGCTACTGCTAAAACTACTACTGCTAATAGTACTACTACTGCTACTTCTACTACTACTACTACTACTTCTAATACTACTTCTAATACTGCTACTATTACTACTGCTACTACTTCTAATACTACTACTACTTCTAATACTGCTACTATTACTACTGCTACTACTTCTAATGCTGCTACTATTACTACTGCTACTGCTTCTAATACTACTACTATTACTACTGCTACTACTTCTAATACTACTACTACTTCTAATACTGCTACTATTACTACTGCTACTACTTCTAATACTACTACTACTTCTAATACTGTTACTACTACTGCTACTACTGCTACTAGTATTACTACTACTGTTACTACTACTACTATTTCTAATGCTGCTACTACTACTGCCACTACTACTGCTACTGCAGCTACTACTACTGCTACTACTACTACGTCTAATACTGCTACTACTTCTACTGCTACTACTACTACTTCTACTACTACCACCTCTAATACTACTACTACTACTACTACTGCTACTGCTATCACTACTACTGCTACTACTACTACTACTTCTACTACTTCTCTCCTAATGCAGCTCTCCTAATGCTGCTGTCTGCACTTCTCCACTTTCATACACACGTAGGGGGCCACACACACACACACACACACACACACACACGTATTGGATTTGATGAATAAATAAAAATACATCTGTTTAAATCTATATTTTAAGGTTTAAACTTTATGGCTTTTATTTTGAAGGCTGAAAGCCAAAACCGGAAGTTGTATTCATTGATATTCTGGTGAGCTTAACGCATGTAGCGTCTGTGTGCATCGAGTGGCTTTGACAAGCTGGAAGTCTCCCATTTCCCAGTTCACCTGAACGCACCACGTGTAAAAGCTGCCTGTGACGGTTAGAAAAATATCATTTGTGTTTTGGTAAGAGAAGGTGAAGGCAACGTCGCTTTATCGGCCAACTTAACGGTCATTTTACCGCTATGTTGGTCCAATGTAGACTGAGACATTGTTTCTGTTTTTAAAATGTCATTAGATTTAACATTACTTGCTAACTGAGACAAGCGACAGCTTTCAGACATTAATGTTACGTTGGTAGCGTTGAAGACTGCTTTGAAAACGTCAACTGCCCAGTGTTAACGTTAGCCTGCTTAGCTAGCAAGAGACTGACGTTACTCTTTATGTAACGTTAACATTAATAATGTTAGTTAGCATTGTTGACAAGTTATTTCCAGTCGACAACCAAGGTTGACCACTTCACTAGCTAACCGGGCTAACGTTAATGTGGCTATCTTATCGGTCATAGGTAGAAATTGCATTAGTTTGAAAAAACAGATGTAAAAATAGCGGCCAATTAAAGCTACAACATAGTAACCTGGCCAAAAAAATGTTAGATAAACCGGGTGGTGTTTTTTCATTGTCACTGAGATGATACAGATAAAGATATTTGAGACTAGTTAAACGTAAGAAAAGACTAGCCTGTATTTGTGATCTGACAGCTCTGGGGTGTGTGTAAATGTCTCATTGCTCTTGTATTTGCCCTGTATTTACAGATTGCCCTTGCTGAGACTCCTGCTTTGTGGGTGAGGATGTGTTCATGTGTGTTTTAAAGTAGCTCCAATCAAGTGAACAGAAACATTCGCTACTTTTTACCTTCAACATGAAATACTTGTGGTTACAGTGCAGTACCCAAATATATGCTTCGAATAAATGGGGATTTCATCACCTATAGTCTCACTGCAATAGTTTGTATATTGTAATGTAGTATTTTGATATGTCATGTGTTTTGATGGTGGTTTTTACTATGACAATTGTACTTTTTTTCTGAATTACTTAGGTGTTTTTTGTGACTGCTTAGTGGTAAATTCATGACCTAATCAATAACCTCTTAGCATATGTCTATCACTTTACAAGGGATTTACATTGCCTTGTAAATCCCTTGCAATACCATTTAAAACAGGGCAAAAATCTATGCCTGCATACATGTTTGTATTTCATCCCCTCAATTTTCTTTGCAATGCAGTTGTGGTGGTTATATCTTCCAGCACACTGCTTTCTTATGTGTAAATATTTGAGTGATAGGATTTGTAGTTTTTGAGTTATGAATGTTCATGCTTTACAGTAATTTTGCCTCTTTTCAACAGCTTTGTCTTCTGACAGCTCTGGGGTGTGTCAATGTCTCATTGCTCTTGTATTTACCCTGTATTTACAGATTGCCGTTGCTGAGACTCCTGCTCTGTGTGTGAGTATGCAGTGTGTTCACGTGTGTTTTAAAGTAGTTCCAATCAAGTGAACAGGAACATTCTCTACATTTTACCTTCAACATTAAATACTGCTGGTTACAGTGCAGTACCCAAATATATCCTTAGAATAAATAGGGATTTCAGCACCTATACTCTCACTGCAATAGTTTGTATATTCTAATGTAGTATTTTGATATGTCATTATGTGTTTTGATGGTGGCTTTTACTATGACAATTATACTTTTTCTGAATTGCTTAGGTGTTTTTGTTTTTGTTTGTGACTGCTTAGTGGTAAAGTTAAGTGTTTTTTTCCCCTCCTTTGTTCACAGATTTCATTTCTGGTGATCACATCCTCAAGGTGAGTTAATTTTAGGTTGCCACTCATGTTATGATTCACACATGTGATCTTTGTGCTGCAGGGCAGTTTTGGGTTTATTCTATTGATTTCAGTCTGCCCACTCTCTCACATCCTGCTTTGTGTAGCCTTCCCAAGGTTTCTCCCTTTTTTTTTTTCCTTACTCAGGTTTTGTGGGCATTTTTCCCCATTCACACAGGGGTCAAAGGTCAAACCAGTGCCGCTGTTGATTTAATTTGTTTCATAATGTGGCTGCTAAGAAGCCCTTTGATATTGTAATGGTGAGGAGGAGGGAGAGTATATACTGTATGTCTAACTGTTAATGTTGGACCTTAACACACAACAAGCCACGCTGTATGGATACTTGTGTCCCTGCTGTGATGTTGCTGTGGCAATTTGCTCTGATCAGCTGCTTTTGTCTAACCCATCTCTCTCTTTCTCACTCTCACAGAGATTGTCGATTTGTCCTGAGCTACCCTCATCAGTAAGTTCACACTTTTTACAGTACCAAAGCAAAGTACCAAAACAAATTCTTAGAAAATAGGGATTTCAGCACCTGTAGTATCACTGCAATAGTTTGTATATTCTAATGTAGTAATAGTATTTTAGAGTGTATAGTGGACAGTACTCAAACACAAGAATCCCAAATATATATATTTTGTCATAACAAAATGTGCAAAAAGTCAAGGGAGTTGACCAAAATCTTTAAGCAACTGCCTTAAAACTTGGACTCTTGAGTGTGTGCAGTGCAAACATTTAAGTGGTATTGCTCATTGAACAAATTTCAATCAATACTCAGCAAATACAACAAGAAAAAACATGTGGCAATTCAGAATTTGTTTTCAGTGATTTTATTGTGTCTTTCTATTAGTCTACAGTCAAAATAAGGTCATTGGAACATTACAAAATATTTTATGAAATTATCCACAGTTTTCCTAATACAATTTTAGAGTAATCTGACAAGCATATAAAGAGCCCATTGTCCACAGTGGATGCTGTAGTTGGTTTGTAAGACTACGCTCACTCCTAATTGTAAACCTTGCCTAATTACTGTAAATAGGCTGTAGGGCTATTAGGGCTGCACGATTATGGCTAAAATGATTATCACGATTATTTTGCTCGATATTGTGATCACGATTATTTATCATGATTATTCATCCATTTTGTTTTATTGCACTTGAGCATTTTAAGTTAACCGAAATGCCTTCACATTCATAATGTATTTTATAAACCTATAAATAAAATAACATTCAAATGTACAAATCTTTGAACCTGTGATTCCGGTGCACCGGGTCCGTTGTTTTTTTTTCCGGGACCATCACCTCTGTAGCCTTAGTTTTTGGGCATTTGTATTCTAAGACACTTATTTTGTAAGAAGTCTATTTGGGTGTTTGTGGGCTTTTATTTTGAAGTTTCCCATAAGGACCCGCGGGAGAATTAGTGTAAATAAGGAAGTAGTACGTTTGCCTGTGTACTGCGTCTCTGGTCGGAGATTAAAAAGGAAATATTTTACCCCGTAACCCGTGCTTCATTGTATACTACACTTGGATCCAAGCTAATGGAAGAGTTTATACGCACTTTGAAAGATCAGCGGCAAACTGGGTCAAAATTCAAGTAATTTGAGTTTTGATTACATTGACTAACTGTTGCAGCCCTACACCAGAGCAAGCTAAACCCAGCGTGAATAATCGCCCGCGGCCACAATCAATTAATTGTGGAAGCCAATATCGACATCGCGATTAATATACGATTAATTGTGCAGCCCTAGTGTCATATAATGACTCTGAGTTAATGGATGTTGACAACTGTGATGGTAGTGATTTAACAATGGAACAAGAGCATGGTTGGCAAATCAAAAAGGAACACAACACCACTTGCCACCTGTAGGAGAAAATGATGCACAGCATGAACAAACTAGTACATCAGATTCCCAAAGTGATGTGATGGAGGTTGATAATGATAACGTACTTGAGCAGAACACAGATGCAACACTTAGAAATGAAAGTGATGGACAAAATGAGCAGTCACCTAACTCAGAGGAGGAGAAAGATGATCTGGTCTTGCCCTTGACACTTGCCTGCAACCAACTGATATTGGACAGGATATTCTATCATATGGTGAAGGAATATTCAGTATCGCCCCTGCCGAAGGAAAAAGGCCAGTCAGCTTTTTTAAAACACCAAAACTAGAAGCAATGGCTTTCCCTGTTCAGTTCCCTACTGGAAATAACACACTCGATGAGGTCAGACAGATAAAAATATCTCCAAGCATGTACTTCAATGCAAGGCTGTTTTCTGTGGATACTCGTTTTGCGAGAGAACAAACCTACCTCTTCTTTGCACAGTTTGTCACAGAGATACACATGGTCACATCTAGTATGTCAATACAGTTAAGAAAAGGGAAAGCTAAAACCAAAGATGGCCGCAAAATATCTAACAGCCTATTGCGGGATAAGCGTGAGATTGAGAAACTGGTACACAATAAGGATGCAACAAGATTCATGCAGCCTCTGAGAGGGACTCCAGCATACTGGGACAAAACGCTAAAAGATCTGCTCGCCATGATCAGACAGTTGGGGAAGCCTACTTTCTTCTGTACATTCAGTGCTGCAGAGATGAGATGGCCAGAGGTTATAACAGCAATAAAAGCACAACAAGGTGAACAGGTGGAATTTTCAGAGCTTGACTGGACTACAAAATGTGACATACTACGAAGCAACCCTGTCACAGTCATGCGCATGTTTGAGAAACGTGTCGATGCGTTAATGAGAGATCTGCTCATGTCAGAGGCACAGCCCATTGGTGAGGTACTCTGATGCAACCGTGTGTGCCTTTGTCGATCGCTACATAACATGCCAGCTGCCAGATACAATCAAAGACCCTGAGCTGTACAGCATAGTTACGGAGGTTCAGACGCACAGCAGAAATCATTCCACTTCATGCAGGAAAGGCTCTAAACTCTGCCGTTTTGGTTTTCCAAAGCCACCTATGCCACAGACAAAGATAACTCGCCCAAGGTCAGCAAACATGGATGAAGCAGACACCTCAGTTCCAAAAGAGTCAAACAACAATGATTCAGACACACAGGCAGCCAAATTGAAACTCAAACCAGTGTTGGATCTGCTCAACGACCCTAACGTCTCTTTCGACAGTCTATCAGAGCTGTTAGCCCAATGTAATTTGAGCTTGGAGGAATACAAGCAATGCGCTGAGGCAATGACCAAGTCGAGTGTGATTATCATGAAGCGAGATCCAAAAGACTGTTGGGTGAATGGATACAACGCAGATCTACTGAGAGCCTGGAATGCCAACATGGATATCCAGTACATTCTCGACCACTACAGATGCGTTATGTACATGTTGTCGTACATATCCAAACCCGAACACGACATGAGTGAATATCTAAAGGCAATAATCCAAGATGTCAGGCAAACAGATGTAACTCAGCAGGAGGAAATGAAGCAAATTATGCAGGCTTACTCTAAACATAGACAAGTTAGCGCTCAAGAGTCTGTGGCCCGAACGTGCAGCCTGCCACTGAAAAAAAGCTCCCGCAACGTTGTGTTTATACAGACAGATGACAATGCCCTGAAAATGAGTCTTCCCATGAGTGCACTGGAGAACAAGACACCAGAGTCACTGGATGTGTGGATGACAGGATTACCAGAGAAATACAGGGCAAGACCAGAAACACCTGAATTTGAAACTATGTGTCTGGCAGACTTTGCTTCAGGTTGTAGAGTTGTCTATGGCAGGCAAAAGAATGGGAAGAATGTTGTGCCTCTACTCAATGACGCGGGACACATTCAAAAACCAACAGTAGGGAAACCTGCACTTATCAGATATGTCCGCTTTTCCCAGGAAAGAGATCCAGAGAAACACTATGGCAGGCTACTCAAATTGTATCTCCCTAACAGCTCTGACTCACAGCTGAAAACCAAGAGATTCCCAACATATGAAGCATTTTACAAAAGTGCCTATGTGAAACTTCCAGGAACTGAGTACATCCACTCTGTGTACGAAATTGTGAATGAAAACAGAGCACAATATGAGCAACATGAAGAAGAGGTAGAGAGAGCCGTTAAGGAGTTTGAACAGAATGGCCCTTTTGAGGATGCATGGTCCACTTTTGCACCTGAAATTGATCTAGTTCAGTTGGAATGTATTGCAGAACAAGAGCAAGTACACCCTGATGAACAAAATGAACAAGATGATATTCCAGACTACAGCACTCGCTCAGATGAAAGAGGAGGAACAGTACCAACAGTGGAAGGCCCCAAAATAAACAATAAAGTCATCCACTCGATGTATCAAAACCTGAACCAGACACAGGCCTCTATATTTTACACAGTCCGTGATTGGTGCACAAAGCGCGTGTGGGGCCAAAATCCTGACCAGTTCTTCTATTTCATCACTGGAGGCGCCGGCTGTGGCAGGTCACATCTCATCAAATGCATCTATGCTGAGGCCACTAAGATACTGTGTGAACTCCCCCGACTCTGTGAAGAAACAGACATATCGATGCCCACAGTGTTACTGACTGCATTCACTGGTACCGCAGCATTCAACATATCAGGAAAAACACTGTATTCCACTCTCAAACTGCCGAGAAGTTTAAAGCCACCTTATCAAGGACTTGGAAATGCACTAGATGAAGTCAGGTCTACACTGTCAAATGCAGAGATAATTATCATTGATGAAGTGTCAATGGTTTCGAAACATCTGTTTGCCTATGTCAACTGGAGATTGCAGCAGATCAAAGGCAGCAAAAAACCTTTTGGAGGCATGTCAGTTATTGCGGTTGGAGACTTTCATCAGCTGCCCCCACTTGGAAAAGCAAAAGCCCTCTGCGTGTTTGAGGATCATGTGATCGACTTCTGGCAAGAGCATTTTCAAATGATCACGCTGACAGAGATCATGCAACAGAAAGAGGATGTTGCTTTTGCCCAACTGCTGAACAGAATCCGGGTGAAACAAAAGACAGAGCCCCTATCTGAGGATGACAAAGCTTTGCTCTCACAAGCTGTGACTGACCCGGCAAACTGCCCCAATGATGTGATACACATATTTGCAACCAACAAAGAGGTGGATGAACACAATGCTGCAACAATATCCGCTCTTCACAGCAATATCATTAATATAGATGCAGATGACTACAAAAAAGATCCACGGACAGGAAAGGAGATCTGCCTGACATGATACAAGCTGCCGAGGGTGCCCATGTAATGCTCATCAGAAATATAGATGTGGAAGACGGCCTGGTGAACGGTTCGTTTGGCAAGATTTCCAGAATTGTGACTCAGACTCTAAATGGTGTGAGCAGAGTACAAATGCTTGGCCTGGAGCTTGACAGTTCAAGTGCAGGACAGAAACACTGCAACAAGGTACCTGGTGGACCTGATAACCTGGTGTACATTGAGAGAATAGAGGAAAACCTGAGCAGAAAAGGAGTGGTTCGCAGGCAATTCCCAATGAAGTTAGCGTTTGCGTGCACAACGCACAAAGTTCAAGGCATGACAACACAGTCTGCAGTAGTTTCACTGAAACATGTATTTGAACCAGGCATGGCATATGTTGCACTGAGCAGAACAACTTCCCTCCGTGGACTGCATGTCACTCATTTGGATGAAAAGAAAATATACACAGATCCTGAAATCACAGCCTCTCTGCAGAGCATGAGAAAAGCATCACTTGACCACATGATGCCACTATTGCAAATTGCACGAGCATCAAATCAAACACCTACTCTAAAAATCATTCATCACAACACAGAGGGATTACAGCGTCACATTCAGGATATCAAAAGTCATCATGAGTTGAGACTTGCAGATATTTTGTGTTTTACGGAAACTTGGCTTTCAGGCTCTTCTGTTGATGAAAGTCTCCAACTGGAAGGCTACAACATGTTCAAACGCAACAGACACGCCTCGTACACAAACTCTTCTCAGATTTCTGACAAAAACGATGGAGGAGTTGTTGTCTATGTGAAAAGCCACTGTGAAGCTCAGGCCATACAGTATATGCACAATGTGACTGACCTGGAGTATGTTGTCGTCAAAATTGAGGCCCCAGTGAGTGCACTGATCGCTGTAGTCTACAGACCTCCAAAGTACAGCCTGCTGCAATTCCTGTCTAACCTGCGCAGCCTACTGGATTGTTTGGACATCATAGATCACCACCCGATCATTGTCTGTGGAGACTTCAATGAGGATCTGTTATCAAAAGAAAGGAAGCCCATCTTTGAGCTGTTTCAGTTGAGAGGATACACACAACTCATCAACACTGCCACCACTGAGAAGCAGACCCTGCTGGATCACATTTTCATTTCCAGACCAGAGCAATGCCTGCAGTCAGGTGTTCTGCAAACGTATTACAGCTATCATGATCCAACCTTCTGCGTTTTGTCTTCAAACATGACATGATTGGAGCGTAATATCACACATGTTGCATTAATGGTTACATTGTTGTTGTTGAACTTATAATAGCAGACCTTGCATTTGGAAACTTTGTATTTGATAACTTAATTATTGGAGCGTAATGTTACATATCTTGTATTAATGGTTACATTATTGTTGTTGAACTTATGATAGCAGACTTTGCATCTGGTAATCAAGTATATGATAATCTAATTTTTGGAGCCTAATTTCACAAGTCCTATATTAATTGGTCAACTTAATCAACCTATCAACTAATTTGGAAAAAAAATGTGGGTGGAAGGAAGACACAGCTCTTCAGTTGTGTCTTCCTTACTTCACCCCACACACCAATGCCCCACCCATTAATCAACCTATCAACTCATTTGGAAAATTTAAACCTCCACCTCTGGCCACTTGCCCGAGGATATTATTGATGCTGG
The DNA here is from genome assembly GCF_048128805.1 of Centroberyx gerrardi. Lineage (NCBI taxonomy): Eukaryota > Metazoa > Chordata > Actinopteri > Beryciformes > Berycidae > Centroberyx > Centroberyx gerrardi. The sequence goes on along the minus strand of NC_136017.1, from coordinate 23,110,662 downwards.
CCCCTCCCCTCCTCCAGCCCTTGTGTGCTGTGAGGTGCTGGATCAGCTGACCTTCCCATCAATGGTGGACTCCAGCACAGTACTAAGCTCTTCCTCACAGTCCATAAGGTATTGGACTTTTAAATATTACATTTAATACATTCAGTGTTTCCCACAGAATTCGAATGTACTTGTGGTGGTAGGTGGGTTGGCAATGGGGGGGGGGGGGCTTTTTATTCTTGTATTCTCTTATATTGTCAATATATAGGCTAATATCAATGAAGGATCCCACTACCTGGATGGCTGAAAAATTATCTAATATATTCCATTTTAAATAGTTCCATTTGTCAAACAAATAACTAACCTGTATATATCTAAAGTACTTTGTGTCAAAGATAACATAACTTAAAAATATAAACAGTGCTACACTGTTCTGTCTGTTGCTTGCTTTTGTCTACAAGGTGAAGAATAGAAATGAGACTCCTTTTACAGAGAAATCTGCTGTTCTGCCCCTCTGCCCTGCTACATCTCTCTGTGCTGTCAGTCTCACCTGTATCTTTACATCGTTACATTACAGCCTTTGACATTATTATCTGCTCTGTTTTACTGCTCAGCTCCTCTGGTCCAGACTGTCCTGCTCCTCCTCAGGACGAGTCCTTTTCCTTCTTTGAAAATATTTTTCAATATTAATCTGGATTGAGGGAGCAAACATTCAGAGTCAGAGTTAAAAAGTTAATATTAACGTTATCAGTCCACTCAGTGGATACTGACTAGCAGCTAGGCTATACAGCGTGCTAATCTCGGAAACTCAGCTGGATTCCGAGTAACGTTAACTGTTAGTTCTTCTTTTCGGGAATTCAGTCGGCCGTCTTCTTGGCATGGAAAAAAATATCCCTCACGCGTGTGCAGTGGGAGGCAAACAGACGGGTCCGGTGAGAGAGCGAGTGAGCGAGAGAGAGAGAGAGAGAAAGAGAGAGAGTGAGAGAGAAGAGGTCGCATGGAGCAATTAGGGGCTGAGCGAATCAATGCGCTACACGCAGTTTTACGATTATATAGTTTCATATAAAGTTTTCTGTGTGTGGGAAACCCTGGAGGGGTAGAGCGAGGGGAGATTGCCCACTAGTTAATTGATCGCGGATGGCGTCGTTCTCTCGGACGGATAAAAAAATAAAAATAAAAAATGCTAAAATGGGTCGCCAAATATACTTTGGCAGCCGTGAATATACCTGGGCGGCCCGCCCAAGTAAAGTCTATGTGTGAGAAACACTGACATTGTTGTTGTTGACTGTTTGCACTAATCATATTGTTTCACTAACCAATACTACTTTACATACTACATACATACACACATACTTCTTTTTACACATTATTGTTACTCTACACTGTATTACAACTTCCTGTTTTTCTTTTCAGAACTACTGCCAACCTCCTCTCTCCACATCACCTTCTGGACACCCAGCGCTACACGGAGCGGTAGAAGGCAACTAGTAATACAGGAGAAGAGACACAGCTTTGAGGATCATAATTTTAGATAAAGAGGCTGTTGTTAAGGAGGCCATATACATCAAACTGGAACGACCTTCACTAAACAGAGGGGAGGAGTGCAACATCACCGCTACATACAACGCTGTCATAACATCTGGAGGACCATAGTGCCAATGCCAAGTTTTAACATCTTTCCAGCAGTTTCAGACTTATTCACACCTCCACTCATGCGACTCAAAAGACTCTCATGTTCATGGTGTGAATCACCCACACAGGTTAAATGCCAGGGAATTCTCCACCATTCAGTACAGCTGGAGAAGCCTCTCGGATGAGTGGTGAAACACCTTCCACTCTTCCAGTGGATTTTGTTATTTATTTTGTTTATTTTTATTTTTTGACATCTTACTTCCTTAATTTAATGTGTTTTGTGTTGAAACAATTATTGTTTTTGCTCTTATTATGTGGCAAGGCCTACATCTACTTAAAAACCTTTAACCATTTCCGCTTCTAATAGTACTTCTACTACTGCTTCTACTGCCCCCTAGCACTAGTACTACAACACTACTACAGTAGTGCAACTACTAATTCAACTACTTCCACTGCTTGAACTCCTGCAACTACTACATTTTCTGAATATTTTGACTTTTATTAGTAAAAGTTCTTTTCAAAAAATCAATAATTGTGTACATAAAGTGCCTTGATTTTCAGAATTGTATCTTCAATTTTGAATTCATGAAAACTATTTGTGTTCTGCCCTTATTGTCACACAAAGCTCTCATTCAGGAGCAGACAGGAAAAATGTTGAAGCCAGCTGTAGGTCATTCCTTCCTTCCCTTTTTCCCTCTTCCTTCTGGAATGAAGGAAAGAAACAAAGAGGGAAGAAAAGAACATAGCTTTTCTTCCTTGTTTCTTTCCTTCATTCCAGAGTTTGATTTTGGTTTTGTTTGGTCTCTGCTTTTTTTGTTTTTTTGTTTTGATGTTTAACTGTGTCCCTGAATTGATGGGGGGCCCACAAGCAGGCTTTGAGGCCTGATTGGTTGCCCCATCACCCTTATGATTTTGGTTTTGTTTACGTATTTTTATTTTGATGTTTAATTGTTTCCCTGATTTGATGGGGGGCCTACAGGCAGGTGGAAACACTGTAAGGCCTGATAGGTTACCCCATCGCCCTTATAGTTGTTGTTTTTTTTAGATTGTTTTATATTCTCATCTCATGTATATAGTCTAATATGTATTGTCAATACTGAGACCAATTTATTGTAAATGTACATATATTTGATCAAATATATACCATTATACAGTATATTTTAATATGTATTTTATCAGATTTTAGAGCATTATCAATACCAGATTTATGATTCATCAGGAATCTGAAGACACATTTAATGTTTGTCTAGCAGTCTATGTTCTAATGTAATACCCATGATTTCTCTTTTATTCCTGTATAAATTGAGAAATACATTATTTTGAAATACAGCATGACTTCCATTTCCGTATATACATGTCAGTTCAGGTTGACAATTTGAAACATTCTGTATGTTACATTATATTGACAACACCTAAACTATTTTAGGTAAAGAGCTTGATGTACACTTAATACGATCCATTATTATAACTTCTAGTACTGTACTACTACTGCAGCTACTTCTACTGCTACTACTACTACTACTGCAGCTACTTCTACTGCTACTACTACTGCAGCTACTACTACTGCTACTACTTCTAATACTGCTACTACTGCTACTACTACCACTACTTCTACTGCTACTACTTCTAATACTGCTACTACTGCTAGTACTACCACTACTTCTACTGCTACTACTACTACTTATACTGCTACCACTACTACTTCTAATACTGCTACTACTACTACTGCTACTACTACTACTTCTACTGCTACCACTACTACTTCTAATACTGCTACTACTATTACTGCTACTACTACTGCTACCACTACTACTTCTAATACTGCTACTACTACTGCTACTACTACTGCTACTACTACTACTACTACTGCAGCTACTTCTACTGCTACTACGACTACTACTGCAGCTACTACTACTGCAGCTACTACTACTGCTACTACTTCTAATACTGCTACTACTACTACTGCTACTACTACTACTTCTACTACTACTGCTACTACTACTACCTCTAATACTACTACTACTACTGCTACTGCTATCACTACTACTGCTAATAGTACTACTACTGCTACTTCTACTACTATTACTACTTCTTATGCTACTTCTACTACTATTACTACTTCTTATACTACTACTATTACTACTGCTACTACTTCTAATACTACTACTACTTCTAATACTGCTACTATTACTACTGCTACTACTTCTAATGCTGCTACTATTACTACTGCTACTACTTCTAACACTACTGCTATTACTACTGCTACTTCTAATACTGCTACTATTACTACTGCTACTACTTCTAATACTACTACTACTTCTAATACTGTTACTACTACTGCTATTTCTAATACTACTACTACTAATACTGCTACTATTACTACTGCTACTACTAATACTACTACTACTTCTAATACTGCTACTATTACTACTGCTACTACTTCTAATACTACTACTGCTTCTAATACTGCTACTATTACTAATGCTACTACTTCTAATACTACTACTACTAATACTGCTACTGTTACTACTGCTACTACTTCTAATACTACTACTAAACTACTTCTAATACTGCTACTATTACTACTGCTACTACTTCTAATACTACTACTACTGCTACTATTACTACTGCTACTACTTCTATTACTACTACTATTACTACTGCTACTAGTTCTAATACTACTACTACTTCTAATACTGCTACTATTACTACTGCTACGACTTCTAATACTGTTACTACTACTGCTACTACTGCTACTGCTACTAGTATTACTACTACTGTTACTACTACTACTATTTCTAATGCTGCTACTACTACTGCCACTACTACTGCTACTGCAGCTACTACTACTGCTACTACTACTACTTCTAATACTGCTACTACTTCTACTGCTACTACTACTACTTCTACTACTACTGCTACTACTACCTCTAATACTACTACTACTACTACTACTACTGTTACTACTGCTAATAGTACTACTACTGCTACTTCTACTACTACTACTACTTCTAATACTACTACTTCTAACACTGCTACTACTACAACTATTACTTCAGCTAAGTACTGCTTCAAACACCAGATCGAAATACTCAAAATGTACAAACATTTAAACTCTTGGTAATGAAATTCAACTGTCTTCAGCCCTCTCTTGTTGAAGCAAGCACACAAATTTTCTTCAGAAAATGTAACCTTTTCTAGTGTTATTCTTCTTACTTATTATTATTCAACAACTTCTTTTTATTCTTCCAGACACTTTTTTAAACTTTAATGCGGCTTGAACCGTTTGAGCTATCGATGCGGTTCCAACTCTCAAACGTTCAGCATGTTCGGGAATAGCGTGCTTCTATTTTTATAAGCATTCCGATGTTTACTTTTTCCGCTATTTACATTTAAACGGGAATTTTTTCCCCAATAGAAATGAATTGCGGAATGTTCAGCTCACTAGAGTGCATGATGTCATCCCCACTCTAGCCGCTCTTCAGACTTCAGATGTTGTGATTTTGTACTAAATATTCAAATTTCTTAAACTGTTGTTATTCCCACAACTTTCACACTATATACACGTTACACATCAAACTGTTCAGCTACTCCTTCTGCCACTCACAATGTAAATATCAAAGTCATAGTTCAGCTTTTTCAGCTATGATTGTTTGTTCAACACTAGTGCAAAACTGTGTTTTACAGCCCCTTTCTATCTTTTAAACAGCTTTGTCATTTCCACATTCTCAAATTGTCACTATTCCCACAATTTTCATACTACATACATATATTTTACAGCAAACTGTTCAGCTACTCCTTCTGCCACTCACAATGTAAATATCTAAGTAATAGCATTTGTAGTTTTTGAGCTGTGATGGTTTGTTCAACACTAGTGCTTTACAGTAATTTTGCCTACTTTAAACAGCTTTTTCTTTCTGCATATGCAGTATTTAAACTGTAGTAGTTCCCACAAGTTTCACACTACATACATATATTATATATCAAACTGTTCAGCTATTTCTTCTCTCTCACACAATATAAATATCTAAGTGATGGGATTTGTAGTTTTTGAGCTATGATGGTTTGTTCAACACTAGTGCTGTACAGTTTTTGGCTCCTATGAGCAGATTTTTTCTGCTTACACATATTTGAACTATCACAATGTCCACAACTTTAAGACTACATGCATATATTACACATTAAAATGTTCAGCCAGTCCTACTCTTTTTCACAATGTAAATATCTAAGTGCTGGGATTTGTAGTTTTTTAGTTAGGTACGTTTGTTCAACATTAGTGCTCCAATTCAACTTTTTCCACTTCATTTTACTACAGTTCAACTTCTTCAACTTTCTTTCAACTGTAATAATTCCCACAAATTTGAACAGTTCATTCACATATTACACATCAAACTGTTCAGCTGTTCCTGCTTTAACTTATGTGTAAATATCTAAGTGATAGCATTTGTAGTTTTTGAGTTAGGGACGTTTGTTCAACACTAGTGCTTTACAGTCATTTTGCCTACTTTAAATAGCTTTTTCTTCTTGCATATTCAGTATTTGAACTGTAGTAGTTTCCACTATTTTCACACTACATACATATATTATATATATAACTGTTCAGCTACTTCTTCTGTCACTGACAATGTAAATATCTAAGTGGTAGCATTTGTAGCTTTTGAGCTATGATGGTTTGTTCAACATTAGTTATTATTAGCTGTACTGTTTTTGGCTCTTATGAACAGATTTTTCCTGTTTACACATATTTGAACTGTCACAGTTTCCAGAATTTTAGCACTATGTGCATATATTACACATTAAAATGTTCAGCCAGTTCTGCTCTTTCTCACAATCTAAATGGTGGGATTTGTAGTTTTTGAATTATGAACGTTTGAGCTCCACTTGCGCCTCTGCTGCTCTCCTAATGCAGCTTTCCTAATGCTGCTGGCACTTCTCCATTTTCATACACACGTGTCTCTCTCTCTCTCTGTTAATACTGCTACTACTGCTACTTCTACTTCTAATACTACTACTACTGCTTCTAATACTGCTACTATTACTACTGCTACTACTTCTAATACTACTACTACTAATACTGCTACTATTACTACTGCTACTACTTCTAATACTACTACTAGCCTACTTCTAATACTGCTAATATTACTACTGCTACTACTTCTAATACTACTACTACTAATACTGCTACTATTACTACTGCTACTACTTCTAATACTACTACTAGCCTACTTCTAATACTGCTACTACTTCTAATGCTGCTACTATTACTACTGCTACTACTTCTAATACTACTACTATTACTACTGCTACTACTTCTAATACTACTACTACTTCTAATACTGCTACTATTACAACTGCTACTACTTCTAATACTAGGTTACTACTAGGTTACTACTAGCCTACTTCTAATACTGCTACTACTTCGAATGCTGCTACTATTACTACTGCTACTACTTCTAATACTACTACTACTTCTAATACTGCTACTATTACAACTGCTACTACTTCTAACACTACTACTACTAATACTGTTACTACTACTGCTACTAGCACTACTACTACTGTTACTACTACTACTATTTCTAATGCTGCTACTACTACTGCCACTACTACTGCTACTGCAGCTACTACTACTTCTAATACTGCTACTACTTCTACTGCTACTACTTCTACTACTACTGCTACTACCTCTACTACTACTACTACTGCTACTGCTATCACTACTACTGCTAATAGTACTACTACTGCTACTCCTACTACTACTAGTAGTTCTAATACTGCTACTTCTAACACTGCTACTACTACAACTTTTACTTCAGCAAAGTACTGCTTCAAACACCAGATCGAAATACTCAAAATGTACAGACATTTAAACTCTTTGTAATGAAATTCAACTGTCTTCAGCCTTCTCTTGCTGAAGCAAGCACACACATTTTCTTCAGAAAATTTAACCTTTTCTAGTTTAGTTTAACTAGCCAAAAATACACCGATTACGCAGTAACTAATTCATACGAAACTAATTTGTTAACGCTATGTTAGCGTCTAGTTAGTGTTAATCCTTGTAGTGTTAATCCTTGTAGGATTGCCCGCGCACGCAAACGTAACGTTAGCCACGGATAACTAGTCAAGCTAACATTAGCTAGTTTAGCCAACTCCCCACACATGCAGTCTTTGCTATTTTACTGGAATTTATGGACGTTACAAAGAATACAACACAATCACCCCTCCACATTAACAACATTAACGTTACCTCTTGCCGACATTGTCTAGTTTGACGTTAGCTAGTTAGCGTTAATTAGCTTAATGTTGCTCGCACATTTAAGCTAGCCATCAACTCGGTCATGTTAGCCCTTTGGAATTCGGTATTTTAAGATTCAAAACCAGCTGGAGTGTATGGTGAACAACAATATAAAGTTATTCTAAAATGCTGCTTCTGTTGAAATGCCAAATAATTGGTTTAATAGGTGATTAGGAGAAACTTACCCCAGTCTTTCGATGAGAAGAAAATGGCGCTGTGAAAATTCTTGTCGGTTTGAAACGAGAAGGAGGTGGGCGGGGCTTTCCAGAGTACTTCTTACACCATGTATTTTAACTACGAAAATTTTCACCAACACTGTGGGGCATCTTAGTCAAGCTGTTGTTGTAATAACTCTGAAAGAGTCCATGTACTTTGACACTGCATATTTTACATTGGGGAATTTACTGTGTAACACCTGCCTGTAGTAAACTCAGCCAATCAGAAGTCATGTAAAACTACACTGTAGTCATGGCCGGATTAACCATATGGGCAACTGGGCGAGTGCCCAGGGGCACCAAGACTCCTGGGGCACCAAGCAACCGATGTTATTTTTATTTTTATTTTTTTAATAATTAAAAAAATAAAATAAATTTAATTGCAATAATACAGTAGGCCTACATAAGTTTGGGACAACAGTGACCAAAAAATCACTCACGTTAACTTCTTGTCCCACAATGTGTCTCAGTGACTGCCCATGGTGCCTGCGGCTGCGGCGGGTGGGGGTAGGTGGGAGTCAGCTCAGCCAATCAGCAGCCATGTAACACTCAAATGTAGTCAGCTCAGCCAATCAGCAGTCATGTAAAACTACACTATAGTAATCTCAGCCAATCAGCAGCCATGTAACAGTCAAATGTAGTCAGCTCAGCCAATCAGAAGACATGCAACACTAGACTGTAGTCAGCTCAGACAGTCAGCAGCCATGTAACACTAGACTGTAGCCAGCTCAGCCAATCAGAAGTCATGTACCACTAGCCTGTAATCAGCTCAGCCAATCAGCAGCCATGTAACACTCAAATGTAGTCAGCCCAGCCTATCAGAAGTCATGTAACATCAGCCTGTAGTCAGCTCAGCCAATCAGCAGTCATGAAAAACTACACTGTAGTCAGCTCAGCCAATCAGCAGCCATGAAAAACTACACTGTAGCCAGCTCAGCCAATCAGAAGTCATGTACCACTAGCCTGTAATCAGCTCAGCCAATCAGCAGCCATGTAACACTAGACTGTAGTAAGCTCAGCCAATCAGCAGCCATGTAACACTCAAATGTAGTCAGCCCAGCCTATCAGAAGTCATGTAACACCAGCCTGTAGTCAGCTCAGCCAATCAGCAGTCATGAAAAACTACACTGTAGTCAGCTCAGCCAATCAGCAGCCATATAACACTCAAATGTAGTCAGCTCAGCCAATGAGCAGCCATGTAACACTAACCTGCAGTCAGCACAGCCAGTCAGAAGTCAGGTAACACTAACCTGTTGTCAGCTCAGCCAATCAGCAGCTGTGTAACACTAGCCTGTAGTCAGCTCAGCCAATCAGAAGTCATGTAACACTCAAATTTAGTGAGCTCAGCCAATCAGCAGTCATGTAACACCATACTGTAGTCAGCCCAGCCATTCAGCAGCCATGTAACACTCAAATATAGTCAGCTCAGCCAATCAGAAGTCATGTAACACTAGCCTGTAGTAAGCTCAGCTAATCAGCGATATTGTAACACTAGCCTGTCATCAGCACAGCCAATCAGAAGTAATGTAACACTCGCCTGTCCTCAGCTCAGCCAATCAGAAGTCATATAAGACTAGCCTGTAGTAAGTTCAATCAATCAGATCGCTCCTTTCCTCCTGCTGTGGTCCAATTAGATCCCTCCTTTCCTCTTGCTGTGGTCCAATCAGATCCCTCCTTTTATGCCACGGTCCAATCAGAGCTCTCCTTTCATCTTGCTGTGGTCCAATCAGATCGCTCCTTTCCTCCTGCTGTGGTCCAATCAGATCCCTCCTTTTATGCCACGGTCCAATCAGATCGCTCCTTTCCTCCTGCTGTGGTCCAATCAGATCCCTCCTTTCCTCTTGCTGTGGTCCAATCAGATCCCTCCTTTTATGCCACGGTCCAATCAGAGCTCTCCTTTCATCTTGCTGTGGTCCAATCAGATCGCTCCTTTCCTCCTGCTGTGGTCCAATCAGATCCCTCCTTTTATGCCACGGTCCAATCAGAGCTCTCCTTTCATCTTGCTGTCGTCCAATCAGATCGCTCTTTTTCTCCTGCTGTGGTCCAATCAGAGCTCTCCTTTCATCTTGCTGTGGTCCAATCAGATCGCTCCTTTCCTCCTGCTGTGGTCCAATCAGATCCCTCCTTTCCTCTTGCTGTGGTCCAATCAGATCCCTCCTTTTATGCCACGGTCCAATCAGAGCTCTCCTTTCATCTTGCTGTGGTCCAATCAGATCGCTCCTTTCCTCCTGCTGTGTTCCAATCAGATCCCTCCTTTTATGCCACGGTCCAATCAGAGCTCTCCTTTCATCTTGCTGTGGTCCAATCAGATCGCTCCTTTCCTCCTGCTGTGGTCCAATCAGATCCCTCCTTTTATTCCACGGTCCAATCAGAGCTCTCCTTTCATCTTGCTGTCGTCCAATTAGATCGCTCCTTTTCTCCTGCTGTGGTCCAATCAGAACTCTCCTTTCATCTTGCTGTGGTCCAATCAGATCGCTCCTTTCTTCCTACTGTGGTCCAATCAGATCCCTCCTTTCCTCTTGCTGTGGTCCAATCAGATCCCTCCTTTTATGCCACGGTCCAATCAGAGTTCTCCTTTCATCTTGCTGTCGTCCAATCAGATCGCTCCTTTCCTCGTGCTGTGGTCCAATCAGATCCCTCCTTTCCTCTTGCTGTGGTCCAATCAGATCCCTCCTTTTATGCCACGGTCCAATCAGAGCTCTCCTTTCATCTTGCTGTGGTCCAATCAGATCGCTCCTTTCCTCCTGCTGTGGTCCAATCAGATCCCTCCTTTTATGCCACGGTCCAATCAGAGCTCTCCTTTCATCTTGCTGTCGTCCAATCAGATCGCTCCTTTTCTCCTGCTGTGGTCCAATCAGAGCTCTCCTTTCATCTTGCTGTGGTCCAATCAGATCGCTCCTTTCCTCCTGCTGTGGTCCAATCAGATCCCTCCTTTCCTCTTGCTGTGGTCCAATCAGATCCCTCCTTTTATCCCACGGTCCAATCAGAGCTCTCCTTTCATCTTGCTGTGGTCCAATCAGATCGCTCCTTTCCTCCTGCTGTGGTCCAATCAGATCGCTCCTTTCCTCTTGCTGTGGTCCAATCAGATCCCTCCTTTTATGCCACAGTCCAATCAGAGCTCTCCTTTCATCTTGCTGTGGTCCAATCAGATCGCTCCTTTCCTCCTGCTGTGGTCCAATCAGATCCCTCCTTTTATGCCACGGTCCAATCAGAGCTCTTCTTTCATCTTGCTGTCGTCCAATTAGATCGCTCCTTTTCTCCTGCTGTGGTCCAATCAGAGCTCTCCTTTCATCTTGCTGTTGTCCAATCAGATCGCTCCTTTCCTCCTGCTGTGGTCCAATCAGATCCCTCCTTTCCTCTTGCTGTGGTCCAATCAGATCCCTCCTTTTATCCCACGGTCCAATCAGAGCTCTCCTTTCATCTTGCTGTCGTCCAATCAGATCGCTCCTTTCCTCCTGCTGTGGTCCAATCAGATCCCTCCTTTCCTCTTGCTGTGGTCCAATCAGATCCCTCCTTTTATGCCACGGTCCAATCAGAGCTCTCCTTTCATCTTGCTGTGGTCCAATCAGATCGCTCCTTTCCTCCTGCTGTGGTCCAATCAGATCCCTCCTTTCCTCTTGCTGTGGTCCAATCAGATCCCTCCTTTTATGCCACGGTCCAATCAGAGCTCTCCTTTCATCTTGCTGTCATCCAATCAGATCGCTCCTTTTCTCCTGCTGTGGTCCAATCAGAGCTCTCCTTTCATCTTGCTGTCGTCCAATCAGATCGCTCCTTTCCTCCTGCTGTGGTCCAATCAGATCCCTCCTTTCCTCTTGCTGTGGTCCAATCAGATCCCTCCTTTTCTGCCACGGTCCACTCAGAGCTCTCCTTTCATCCTGCTGTGGTCCAATCAGATCCCTCCTTTTATGCCACGGTCCAATCAGAGCTCTCCTTTCATCTTGCTGTCGTCCAATCAGATCGCTCCTTTTCTCCTGCTGTGGTCCAATAAGAGCTCTCCTTTCATCTTGCTGTGGTCCAATCAGATCGCTCCTTTCCTCCTGCTGTGGTCCAATCAGATCCCTCCTTTTATGCCACGGTCCAATCAGAGCTCTTCTTTCTTCTTGCTGTCGTCCAATTAGATCGCTCCTTTTCTCCTGCAGTGGTCCAATCAGAGCTCTCCTTTCATCTTGCTGTGGTCCAATCAGATCGCTCCTTTCCTCCTGCTGTGGTCCAATCAGATCCCTCCTTTTATGCCACGGTCCAATCAGAGCTCTTCTTTCTTCTTGCTGTCGTCCAATTAGATCGCTCCTTTTCTCCTGCTGTGGTCCAATCAGAGCTCTCCTTTCATCTTGCTGTGGTCCAATCAGATCGCTCCTTTCCTCCTGCTGTGGTCCAATCAGATCCCTCCTTTCCTCTTGCTGTGGTCCAATCAGATCCCTCCTTTTATCCCACGGTCCAATCAGAGCTCTCCTTTCATCTTGCTGTCGTTCAATCAGATCGCTCCTTTCCTCCTGCTGTGGTCCAATCAGATCCGTCCTTTCCTCTTGCTGTGGTCCAATCAGATCCCTCCTTTTATGCCACGGTCCAATCAGAGCTCTCCTTTCATCTTGCTGTGGTCCAATCAGATCGCTCCTTTCCTCCTGCTGTGGTCCAATCAGATCCCTCCTTTCCTCTTGCTGTGGTCCAATCAGATCCCTCCTTTTATGCCACGGTCCAATCAGAGCTCTCCTTTCATCTTGCTGTAGTCCAATCAGATCGCTCCTTTCCTCCTGCTGTGGTCCAATCAGATCCCTCCTTTCCTCTTGCTGTGGTCCAATCAGATCCCTCCTTTTATGCCACGGTCCAATCAGAGCTCTCCTTTCATCTTGCTGTGGTCCAATCAGATCGCTCCTTTCCTCCTGCTGTGGTCCAATCAGATCCCTCCTTTTATGCCACGGTCCAATCAGAGCTCTCCTTTCATCTTGCTGTCGTCCAATCAGATCGCTCCTTTCATCTTGCTGTGGTCCAATCAGATCGCTCCTTTCCTCCTGCTGTGGTCCAATCAGATCCCTCCTTTTATGCCACGGTCCAATCAGAGCTCTCCTTTCATCTTGCTGTCGTCCAATCAGATCGCTCCTTTTCTCCTGCTGTGGTCCAATCAGAGCTCTCCTTTCATCTTGCTGTCGTCCAATCAGATCGCTCCTTTCCTCCTGCTGTGGTCCAATCAGATCCCTCCTTTCCTCTTGCTGTGGTCCAATCAGATCCCTCCTTTTATGCCACGGTCCAATCAGAACTCTCCTTTCATCTTGCTGTGGTCCAATCAGATCGCTCCTTTCCTCCTGCTGTATTCCAATCAGATCCCTCCTTTCCTCTTGCTGTGGTCCAATCAGATCCCTCCTTTTATGCCACGGTCCAATCAGAGCTCTCCTTTCATCTTGATCTGGTCCAATCAGATCGCTCCTTTCCTCCTGCTGTGGTCCAATCAGATCCCTCCTTTTATGCCACGGTCCAATCAGAGCTCTCCTTTCATCTTGCTGTCGTCCAATCAGATCGCTCCTTTTCTCCTGCTGTGGTCCAATCAGAGCTCTCCTTTCATCTTCCTGTGGTCCAATCAGATCGCTCCTTTCCTCCTGCTGTGGTCCAATCAAATCCCTCCTTTCCTCCTGCTGTGGTCCAATCAGATCCCTCCTTTTATGCCACGGTCCAATCAGAGCTCTCCTTTCATCTTGCTGTCGTCCAATCAGATCGATCCTTTTCTCCTGCTGTGGTCCAATCAGAGCTCTCCTTTCATCTTGCTGTGGTCCAATCAGATCGCTCCTTTCCTCCTGCTGTGGTCCAATCAGATCCCTCCTTTTATGCCACGGTCCAATCAGAGCTCTCCTTTCATCTTGCTGTCGTCCAATCAGATCGCTCCTTTTCTCCTGCTGTGGTCCAATCAGAGCTCTCCTTTCATCTTGCTGTGGTCCAATCAGATCGCTCCTTTCCTCTTGCTGTGGTCCAATCAGATCCCTCCTTTCCTCTTGCTGTGGTCCAATCAGATCCCTCCTTTTATCCCACGGTCCAATCAGAGCTCTCCTTTCATCTTGCTGTCGTCCAATCAGATCTCTCCTTTCCTCCTGCTCTGGTCCAATCAGATCCCTCCTTTCCTCTTGCTGTGGTCCAATCAGATCCCTCCTTTTATGCCACGGTCCAATCAGAGCTCTCCTTTCATCTTGCTGTCGTCCAATCAGATCGCTCATTTCCTCCTGCTGTGGTCCAATCAGATCCCTCCTTTCCTCTTGCTGTGGTCCAATCAGATCCCTCCTTTTATGCCACGGTCCAATCAGAGCTCTCCTTTCATCTTGCTGTGGTCCAATCAGATCGCTCCTTTCCTCCTGCTGTGGTCCAATCAGATCCCTCCTTTTATGCCATGGTTCAATCAGAGCTCTCCTTTCATCTTGCTGTCGTCCAATCAGATCGCTCCTTTTCTCCTGCTGTGGTCCAATCAGAGCTCTCCTTTCATCTTGCTGTGGTCCAATCAGATCGCTCCTTTCCTCCTGCTGTGGTCCAATCAGATCCCTCCTTTCCTCTTGCTGTGGTCCAATCAGATCCCTCCTTTTATGCCACGGTCCAATCAGAGCTCTCCTTTCATCTTGCTGTGGTCCAATCAGATCGCTCCTTTCCTCCTGCTGTGGTCCAATCCGATCCCTCCTTTCCTCTTGCTGTTGTCCAATCAGATCCCTCCTTTTATGCCACGGTCCAATCAGAGCTCTCCTTTCATCTTGCTGTGGTCCAATCAGATCGCTCCTTTCCTCCTGCTGTGGTCCAATCAGATCCCTCCTTTCCTCTTGCTGTGGTCCAATCAGATCCCTCCTTTTATGCCACGGTCCAATCAGAGCTCTCCTTTCATCTTGCTGTGGTCCAATCAGATCGCTCCTTTCCTCCTGCTGTGGTCCAATCAGATCCCTCCTTTTATGCCACGGTCCAATCAGATCGCTCCTTTCCTCCTGCTGTGGTCCAATCAGATCCCTCCTTTCCTCTTGCTGTGGTCCAATCAGATCCCTCCTTTTATGCCACGGTCCAATCAGAGCTCTCCTTTCATCTTGCTGTGGTCCAATCAGATCGCTCCTTTCCTCCTGCTGTGGTCCAATCAGATCCCTCCTTTTATGCCACGGTCCAATCAGAGCTCTCCTTTCCTCTTGCTGTCGTCCAATCAGATCGCTCCTTTTCTACTGCTGTTGTCCAATCAGAGCTCTCCTTTCATCTTGCTGTGGTCCAATCAGATCGCTCCTTTCCTCCTGCTGTGGTCCAATCAGATCCCTCCTTTCCTCTTGTTGTGGTCCAATCAGATCCCTCCTTTTATCCCACGGTCCAATCAGAGCTCTCCTTTCATCTTGCTGTCGTCCAATCAGATCGCTCTTTTTCTCCTGCTGTGGTCCAATCAGAGCTCTCCTTTCATCTTGCTGTCGTCCAATCAGATCACTCCTTTCCTCCTGCTGTGGTCCAATCAGATCCCTCCTTTCCTCTTGCTGTGGTCCAATCAGATCCCTCCTTTTATGCCACGGTCCAATCAGAGCTCTCCTTTCATCTTGCTGTGGTCCAATCAGATCGCTCCTTTCCTCCTGCTGTGGTCCAATCAGATCCCTCCTTTCCTCTTGCTGTGGTCCAATCAGATCCCTCCTTTTATGCCACGGTCCAATCAGAGCTCTCCTTTCATCTTGCTGTGGTCCAATCAGATCGCTCCTTTCCTCCTGCTGTGGTCCAATCAGATCCCTCCTTTTATGCCACGGTCCAATCAGAGCTCTCCTTTCATCTTGCTGTCATCCAATCAGATCGCTCCTTTTCTCCTGCTGTGGTCCAATCAGAGCTCTCCTTTCATCTTGCTGTCGTCCAATCAGATCGCTCCTTTCCTCCTGCTGTGGTCCAATCAGATTCCTCCTTTCCTCTTGCTGTGGTCCAATCAGATCCCTCCTTTTATGCCACAGTCCAATCAGAGCTCTCCTTTCATCTTGCTGTGGTCCAATCAGATCGCTCCTTTCCTCCTGCTGTGGTCCAATCAGATCCCTACTTTCCTCTTGCTGTGGTCCAATCAGATCCCTCCTTTTATGCCACGGTCCAATCAGAGCTCTCCTTTCATCTTGCTGTGGTCCAATCAGATCGCTCCTTTCCTCCTGCTGTGGTCCAATCAAATCCCTCCTTTTATGCCACGGTCCAATCAGAGCTCTCCTTTCATCTTGCTGTCGTCCAATCAGATCGCTCCTTTTCTCCTGCTGTGGTCCAATCAGAGCTCTCCTTTCATCTTCCTGTGGTCCAATCAGATCGCTCCTTTCCTCCTGCTGTGGTCCAATCAAATCCCTCCTTTCCTCCTGCTGTGGTCCAATCAGATCCCTCCTTTTATGCCACGGTCCAATCAGAGCTCTCCTTTCATCTTGCTGTCGTCCAATCAGATCGCTCCTTTTCTCCTGCTGTGGTCCAATCAGAGCTCTCCTTTCATCTTGCTGTGTTCCAATCAGATCCCTCCTTTCCTCTTGCTGTGGTCCAATCAGATCGCTCCTTTCCTCCTGCTGTGGTCCAATCAAATCCCTCCTTTTATGCCACGGTCCAATCAGAGCTCTCCTTTCATCTTGCTGTCGTCCAATCAGATCGCTCCTTTTCTCCTGCTGTGGTCCAATCAGAGCTCTCCTTTCATCTTCCTGTGGTCCAATCAGATCGCTCCTTTCCTCCTGCTGTGGTCCAATCAAATCCCTCCTTTCCTCCTGCTGTGGTCCAATCAGATCCCTCCTTTTATGCCACGGTCCAATCAGAGCTCTCCTTTCATCTTGCTGTGGTCCAATCAGATCGCTCCTTTCCTCCTGCTGTGGTCCAATCAGATCCCTCCTTTTATGCCACGGTCCAATCAGATCGCTCCTTTCCTCCTGCTGTGGTCCAATCAGATCCCTCCTTTCCTCTTGCTGTGGTCCAATCAGATCCCTCCTTTTATGCCACGGTCCAATCAGAACTCTCCTTTCATCTTGCTGTCGTCCAATCAGAGCTCTCCTTTTATGCCACGGTCCAATCAGAACTCTCCTTTCATCTTGCTGTCGTCCAATCAGAGCTCTCCTTTTCTCCTGCTGTGGTCCAATCAGATCGCTCCTTTCCTCCTGCTGTGGTCCAATCAGATCCCTCCTTTCCTCTTGCTGTGGTCCAATCAGATCCCTCCTTTTATGCCACGGTCCAATCAGAGCTCTCCTTTCATCTTGCTGTCGGCCAATCAGATCGCTCCTTTTCTCCTGCTGTGGTCCAATCAGATCCCTCCTTTCCTCTTGCTGTGGTCCAATCAGATCCCTCCTTTTATGCCACGGTCCAATCAGAGCTCTCCTTTCATCTTGCTGTGGTCCAATCAGATCGCTCCTTTCCTCCTGCTGTGGTCCAATCAGATCCCTCCTTTTATGCCACGGTCCAATCCGATCGCTCCTTTCCTCCTGCTGTGGTCCAATCAGATCCCTCCTTTCCTCTTGCTGTGGTCCAATCAGATCCCTTTTTTTATGCCACGGTCCAATCAGAGCTCTCCTTTCATCTTGCTGTCGTCCAATCAGATCGCTCCTTTCCTCGTGCTGTGGTCCAATCAGATCCCTCCTTTCCTCTTGCTGTGGTCCAATCAGATCCCTCCTTTTATGCCACGGTCCAATCAGAGCTCTCCTTTCATCTTGCTGTGGTCCAATCAGATCGCTCCTTTCCTCCTGCTGTGGTCCAATCAGATCCCTCCTTTTATGCCACGGTCCAATCAGAGCTCTCCTTTCATCTTGCTGTCGTCCAATCAGATCGCTCCTTTTCTCCTGCTGTGGTCCAATCAGAGCTCTCCTTTCATCTTGCTGTGGTCCAATCAGATCGCTCCTTTCCTCCTGCTGTGGTCCAATCAGATCCCTCCTTTCCTCTTGCTGTGGTCCAATCAGATCCCTCCTTTTATCCCACGGTCCAATCAGAGCTCTCCTTTCATCTTGCTGTGGTCCAATCAGATCGCTCCTTTCCTCCTGCTGTGGTCCAATCAGATCCCTCATTTCCTCTTGCTGTGGTCCAATCAGATCCCTCCTTTTATGCCACGGTCCAATCAGAGCTCTCCTTTCATCTTGCTGTGGTCCAATCAGATCGCTCCTTTCCTCCTGCTGTGGTCCAATCAGATCCCTCCTTTTATGCCACGGTCCAATCAGAGCTCTCCTTTCATCTTGCTGTCATCCAATCAGATCGCTCCTTTTCTCCTGCTGTGGTCCAATCAGAGCTCTCCTTTCATCTTGCTGTCGTCCAATCAGATCGCTCCTTTCCTCCTGCTGTGGTCCAATCAGATTCCTCCTTTCCTCTTGCTGTGGTCCAATCAGATCCCTCCTTTTATGCCACAGTCCAATCAGAGCTCTCCTTTCATCTTGCTGTGGTCCAATCAGATCGCACCTTTCCTCCTGCTGTGGTCCAATCAGATCCCTCCTTTCCTCTTGCTGTGGTCCAATCAGATCCCTCCTTTTATGCCACGGTCCAATCAGAGCTCTCCTTTCATCTTGCTGTGGTCCAATCAGATCGCTCCTTTCCTCCTGCTGTGGTCCAATCAAATCCCTCCTTTCTTGCTGTGGTCCAATCAGAGCTCTCCTTTCATCTTGCTGTCGTCCAATCAGATCGCTCCTTTTCTCCTGCTGTGGTCCAATCAGAGCTCTCCTTTCATCTTCCTGTGGTCCAATCAGATCGCTCCTTTCCTCCTGCTGTGGTCCAATCAAATCCCTCCTTTCCACCTGCTGTGGTCCAATCAGATCCCTCCTTTTATGCCACGGTCCAATCAGAGCTCTCCTTTCATCTTGCTGTCGTCCAATCAGATCGCTCCTTTTCTCCTGCTGTGGTCCAATCAGAGCTCTCCTTTCATCTTGCTGTGTTCCAATCAGATCGCTCCTTTCCTCCTGCTGTGGTCCAATCAGATCCCTTCTTTTATGCCACGGTCCAATCAGAGCTCTCCTTTCATCTTGCTGTCGTCCAATCAGATCGCTCCTTTTCTCCTGCTGTGGTCCAATCAGAGCTCTCCTTTCATCTTCCTGTGGTCCAATCAGATCGCTCCTTTCCTCTTGCTGTGGTCCAATCACATCCCTCCTTTCCTCCTGCTGTGGTCCAATCAGATCCCTCCTTTTATCCCACGGTCCAATCAGAGCTCTCCTTTCATCTTGCTGTCGTCCAATCAGATCTCTCCTTTCCTCCTGCTCTGGTCCAATCAGATCCCTCCTTTCCTCTTGCTGTGGTCCAATCAGATCCCTCCTTTTATGCCACGGTCCAATCAGAGCTCTCCTTTCATCTTGCTGTCGTCCAATCAGATCGCTCATTTCCTCCTGCTGTGGTCCAATCAGATCCCTCCTTTCCTCTTGCTATGGTCCAATCAGATCCCTCATTTTATGCCACGGTCCAATCAGAGCTCTCCTTTCATCTTGCTGTGGTCCAATCAGATCGCTCCTTTCCTCCTGCTGTGGTCCAATCAGATCCCTCCTTTTATGCCACGGTCCAATCAGAGCTCTCCTTTCATCTTGCTGTCGTCCAATCAGATCGCTCCTTTTCTCCTGCTGTGGTCCAATCAGAGCTCTCCTTTCATCTTGCTGTGGTCCAATCAGATCGCTCCTTTCCTCCTGCTGTGGTCCAATCAGATCCCTCCTTTCCTCTTGCTGTGGTCCAATCAGATCCCTCCTTTTATGCCACGGTCCAATCAGAGCTCTCCTTTCAACTTGCTGTGGTCCAATCAGATCGCTCCTTTCCTCCTGCTGTGGTCCAATCAGATCCCTCCTTTCCTCTTGCTGTGGTCCAATCAGATCCCTCCTTTTATGCCACGGTCCAATCAGAGCTCTCCTTTCATCTTGCTGTCGTCCAATCAGATCGCTCCTTTTCTCCTGCTGTGGTCCAATCAGAGCTCTCCTTTCATCTTGCTGTGGTCCAATCAGAGCTCTCCTTTCATCTTGCTGTGGTCCAATCAGATCGCTCCTTTCCTCCTGCTGTGGTCCAATCAGATCCCTCCTTTCCTCTTGCTGTGGTCCAATCAGAGTTCTCCTTTCATCTTGCTGTGGTCCAATCAGATCGCTCCTTTCCTCCTGCTGTGGTCCAATCAGATCCCTCCTTTCCTCTTGCTGTGGTCCAATCAGATCCCTCCTTTTATGCCACGGTCCAATCAGAGCTCTCCTTTCATCTTGCTGTGGTCCAATCAGATCGCTCCTTTCCTCCTGCTGTGGTCCAATCAGATCCCTCCTTTTATGCCACGGTCCAATCAGAGCTCTCCTTTCATCTTGCTGTGGTCCAATCAGATCGCTCCTTTCCTCCTGCTGTGGTCCAATCAGATACCTCCTTATATGCCACGGTCCAATCAGAGCTCTCCTTTCATCTTGCTGTCGTCCAATCAGATCGCTCCTTTTCTCCTGCTGTGGTCCAATCAGAGCTCTCCTTTCATCTTGCTGTGGTCCAATCAGAGCTCTCCTTTCATCTTGCTGTGGTCCAATCAGATCGCTCCTTTCCTCCTGCTGTGGTCCAATCAGAGCTCTCCTTTCATCTTGCTGTCGTCCAATCAGATCGCTCCTTTCCTCCTGCTGTGGTCCAATCAGATCCCTCCTTTCCTCTTGCTGTGGTCCAATCAGATCCCTCCTTTTATGCCACGGTCCACTCAGAGCTCTCCTTTCATCTTGCTGTGGTCCAATCAGATCGCTCCTTTCCTCCTGCTGTGGTCCAATCAGATCCCTCCTTTTATGCCACGGTCCAATCAGAGCTCTCTTTTCATCTTGCTGTCGTCCAATCAGATCGCTCCTTTTCTCCTGCTGTGGTCCAATCAGAGCTCTCCTTTCATCTTGCTGTGGTCCAATCAGATCGCTCCTTTCCTCCTGCTGTGGTCCAATCAGATCCCTCCTTTTATGCCACGGTCCAATCAGAGCTCTCCTTTCATCTTGCTGTCGTCCAATCAGATCGCTCCTTTTCTCCTGCTGTGGTCCAATCAGAGGTCTCCTTTCATCTTGCTGTGGTCCAATCAGATCGCTCCTTTACTCCTGCTGTGGTCCAATCAAATCCCTCCTTTCCTCCTGCTGTGGTCCAATCAGATACCTCCTTTTATGCCACGGTCCAATCAGAGCTCTCCTTTCATCTTGCTGTCGTCCAATCAGATCGCTCCTTTTCTCCTGCTGTGGTCCAATCAGAGCTCTCCTTTCATCTTGCTGTGGTCCAATCAGAGCTCTCCTTTCATCTTGCTGTGGTCCAATCAGATCGCTCCTTTCCTCCTGCTGTGGTCCAATCAGATCCCTCCTTTCCTCTTGCTGTGGTCCAATCAGATCCCTCCTTTTATGCCACGGTCCAATCAGAGCTCTCCTTTCATCTTGCTGTGGTCCAAACAGATCGCTCCTTTCCTCCTGCTGTGGTCCAATCAGATCCCTCCTTTTATGCCACGGTCCAATCAGAGCTCTCCTTTCATCTTGCTGTGGTCCAATCAGATCGCTCCTTTTATGCCACGGTCCAAACAGAGCTCTCCTTTCATCTTGCTGTCGTCCAATCAGATCGCTCCTTTTCTCCTGCTGTGGTCCAATCAGAGCTCTCCTTTCATCTTGCTGTGGTCCAATCAGAGCTCTCCTTTCATCTTGCTGTGGTCCAATCAGATCGCTCCTTTCCTCCTGCTGTGGTCCAATCAGATCCCTCCTTTCCTCTTGCTGTGGTCCAATTAGATCCCTCCTTTTATGCCACGGTCCAATCAGAGCTCTCCTTTCATCTTGCTGTGGTCCAATCAGATCGCTCCTTTCCTCCTGCTGTGTTCCAATCAGATCCCTCCTTTCCTCTTGCTGTGCTCCAATCAGATCCCTCCTTTTATGCCACGGTCCAATCAGAGCTCTCCTTTCATCTTGCTGTGGTCCAATCAGATCGCTCCTTTCCTCCTGCTGTGGTCCAATCAGATCCCTCCTTTTATGCCACGGTCCAATCAGAGCTCTCCTTTCATCTTGCTGTCGTCCAATCAGATCGCTCCTTTTCTCCTGCTGTTGTCCAATCAGAGGTCTCCTTTCATCTTGCTGTGGTCCAATCAGATCCCTCCTTTTATGCCACGGTCCAATCAGAGCTCTCCTTTCAACTTGCTGTGGTCCAATCAGATCGCTCCTTTCCTCCTGCTGTCGTCCAATCAGATCCCTCCTTTCCTCTTGCTGTGGTCCAATCAGATCCCTCCTTTTATGCCACGGTCCAATCAGAGCTCTCCTTTCATCTTGCTGTCGTCCAATCAGATCGCTCCTTTTCTCCTGCTGTTGTCCAATCAGAGGTCTCCTTTCATCTTGCTGTGGTCCAATCAGATCCCTCCTTTTATGCCACGGTCCAATCAGAGCTCTCCTTTCAACTTGCTGTGGTCCAATCAGATCGCTCCTTTCCTCCTGCTGTGGTCCAATCAGATCCCTCCTTTCCTCTTGCTGTGGTCCAATCAGATCCCTCCTTTTATGCCACGGTCCAATCAGAGCTCTCCTTTCATCTTGCTGTCGGCCAATCAGATCGCTCCTTTTCTCCTGCTGTGGTCCAATCAGAGCTCTCCTTTCATCTTGCAGTGGTCCAATCAGAGCTCTCCTTTCATCTTGCTGTGGTCCAATCAGATCGCTCCTTTCCTCCTGCTGTGGTCCAATCAGATCCCTCCTTTCCTCTTGCTGTGGTCCAATCAGAGTTCTCCTTTCATCTTGCTGTGGTCCAATCAGATCGCTCCTTTTCTCCTGCTGTGGTCCAATCAGAGCTCTCCTTTCATCTTCCTGTGGTCCAATCAGATCGCTCCTTTCCTCCTGCTGTGGTCCAATCAAATCCCTCCTTTCCTCCTGCTGTGGTCCAATCAGATCCCTCCTTTTATGCCACGGTCCAATCAGAGCTCTCCTTTCATCTTGCTGTGGTCCAATCAGATCGCTCCTTTCCTCCTGCTGTGGTCCAATCAGATCCCTCCTTTTATGCCACGGTCCAATCAGATCGCTCCTTTCCTCCTGCTGTGGTCCAATCAGATCCCTCCTTTCCTCTTGCTGTGGTCCAATCAGATCCCTCCTTTTATGCCACGGTCCAATCAGAACTCTCCTTTCATCTTGCTGTCGTCCAATCAGAGCTCTCCTTTTATGCCACGGTCCAATCAGAACTCTCCTTTCATCTTGCTGTCGTCCAATCAGAGCTCTCCTTTTCTCCTGCTGTGGTCCAATCAGATCGCTCCTTTCCTCCTGCTGTGGTCCAATCAGATCCCTCCTTTCCTCTTGCTGTGGTCCAATCAGATCCCTCCTTTTATGCCACGGTCCAATCAGAGCTCTCCTTTCATCTTGCTGTCGGCCAATCAGATCGCTCCTTTTCTCCTGCTGTGGTCCAATCAGATCCCTCCTTTCCTCTTGCTGTGGTCCAATCAGATCCCTCCTTTTATGCCACGGTCCAATCAGAGCTCTCCTTTCATCTTGCTGTGGTCCAATCAGATCGCTCCTTTCCTCCTGCTGTGGTCCAATCAGATCCCTCCTTTTATGCCACGGTCCAATCCGATCGCTCCTTTCCTCCTGCTGTGGTCCAATCAGATCCCTCCTTTCCTCTTGCTGTGGTCCAATCAGATCCCTTTTTTTATGCCACGGTCCAATCAGAGCTCTCCTTTCATCTTGCTGTCGTCCAATCAGATCGCTCCTTTCCTCGTGCTGTGGTCCAATCAGATCCCTCCTTTCCTCTTGCTGTGGTCCAATCAGATCCCTCCTTTTATGCCACGGTCCAATCAGAGCTCTCCTTTCATCTTGCTGTGGTCCAATCAGATCGCTCCTTTCCTCCTGCTGTGGTCCAATCAGATCCCTCCTTTTATGCCACGGTCCAATCAGAGCTCTCCTTTCATCTTGCTGTCGTCCAATCAGATCGCTCCTTTTCTCCTGCTGTGGTCCAATCAGAGCTCTCCTTTCATCTTGCTGTGGTCCAATCAGATCGCTCCTTTCCTCCTGCTGTGGTCCAATCAGATCCCTCCTTTCCTCTTGCTGTGGTCCAATCAGATCCCTCCTTTTATCCCACGGTCCAATCAGAGCTCTCCTTTCATCTTGCTGTGGTCCAATCAGATCGCTCCTTTCCTCCTGCTGTGGTCCAATCAGATCCCTCATTTCCTCTTGCTGTGGTCCAATCAGATCCCTCCTTTTATGCCACGGTCCAATCAGAGCTCTCCTTTCATCTTGCTGTGGTCCAATCAGATCGCTCCTTTCCTCCTGCTGTGGTCCAATCAGATCCCTCCTTTTATGCCACGGTCCAATCAGAGCTCTCCTTTCATCTTGCTGTCATCCAATCAGATCGCTCCTTTTCTCCTGCTGTGGTCCAATCAGAGCTCTCCTTTCATCTTGCTGTCGTCCAATCAGATCGCTCCTTTCCTCCTGCTGTGGTCCAATCAGATTCCTCCTTTCCTCTTGCTGTGGTCCAATCAGATCCCTCCTTTTATGCCACAGTCCAATCAGAGCTCTCCTTTCATCTTGCTGTGGTCCAATCAGATCGCACCTTTCCTCCTGCTGTGGTCCAATCAGATCCCTCCTTTCCTCTTGCTGTGGTCCAATCAGATCCCTCCTTTTATGCCACGGTCCAATCAGAGCTCTCCTTTCATCTTGCTGTGGTCCAATCAGATCGCTCCTTTCCTCCTGCTGTGGTCCAATCAAATCCCTCCTTTCTTGCTGTGGTCCAATCAGAGCTCTCCTTTCATCTTGCTGTCGTCCAATCAGATCGCTCCTTTTCTCCTGCTGTGGTCCAATCAGAGCTCTCCTTTCATCTTCCTGTGGTCCAATCAGATCGCTCCTTTCCTCCTGCTGTGGTCCAATCAAATCCCTCCTTTCCACCTGCTGTGGTCCAATCAGATCCCTCCTTTTATGCCACGGTCCAATCAGAGCTCTCCTTTCATCTTGCTGTCGTCCAATCAGATCGCTCCTTTTCTCCTGCTGTGGTCCAATCAGAGCTCTCCTTTCATCTTGCTGTGTTCCAATCAGATCGCTCCTTTCCTCCTGCTGTGGTCCAATCAGATCCCTTCTTTTATGCCACGGTCCAATCAGAGCTCTCCTTTCATCTTGCTGTCGTCCAATCAGATCGCTCCTTTTCTCCTGCTGTGGTCCAATCAGAGCTCTCCTTTCATCTTCCTGTGGTCCAATCAGATCGCTCCTTTCCTCTTGCTGTGGTCCAATCACATCCCTCCTTTCCTCCTGCTGTGGTCCAATCAGATCCCTCCTTTTATCCCACGGTCCAATCAGAGCTCTCCTTTCATCTTGCTGTCGTCCAATCAGATCTCTCCTTTCCTCCTGCTCTGGTCCAATCAGATCCCTCCTTTCCTCTTGCTGTGGTCCAATCAGATCCCTCCTTTTATGCCACGGTCCAATCAGAGCTCTCCTTTCATCTTGCTGTCGTCCAATCAGATCGCTCATTTCCTCCTGCTGTGGTCCAATCAGATCCCTCCTTTCCTCTTGCTATGGTCCAATCAGATCCCTCATTTTATGCCACGGTCCAATCAGAGCTCTCCTTTCATCTTGCTGTGGTCCAATCAGATCGCTCCTTTCCTCCTGCTGTGGTCCAATCAGATCCCTCCTTTTATGCCACGGTCCAATCAGAGCTCTCCTTTCATCTTGCTGTCGTCCAATCAGATCGCTCCTTTTCTCCTGCTGTGGTCCAATCAGAGCTCTCCTTTCATCTTGCTGTGGTCCAATCAGATCGCTCCTTTCCTCCTGCTGTGGTCCAATCAGATCCCTCCTTTCCTCTTGCTGTGGTCCAATCAGATCCCTCCTTTTATGCCACGGTCCAATCAGAGCTCTCCTTTCAACTTGCTGTGGTCCAATCAGATCGCTCCTTTCCTCCTGCTGTGGTCCAATCAGATCCCTCCTTTCCTCTTGCTGTGGTCCAATCAGATCCCTCCTTTTATGCCACGGTCCAATCAGAGCTCTCCTTTCATCTTGCTGTCGTCCAATCAGATCGCTCCTTTTCTCCTGCTGTGGTCCAATCAGAGCTCTCCTTTCATCTTGCTGTGGTCCAATCAGAGCTCTCCTTTCATCTTGCTGTGGTCCAATCAGATCGCTCCTTTCCTCCTGCTGTGGTCCAATCAGATCCCTCCTTTCCTCTTGCTGTGGTCCAATCAGAGTTCTCCTTTCATCTTGCTGTGGTCCAATCAGATCGCTCCTTTCCTCCTGCTGTGGTCCAATCAGATCCCTCCTTTCCTCTTGCTGTGGTCCAATCAGATCCCTCCTTTTATGCCACGGTCCAATCAGAGCTCTCCTTTCATCTTGCTGTGGTCCAATCAGATCGCTCCTTTCCTCCTGCTGTGGTCCAATCAGATCCCTCCTTTTATGCCACGGTCCAATCAGAGCTCTCCTTTCATCTTGCTGTGGTCCAATCAGATCGCTCCTTTCCTCCTGCTGTGGTCCAATCAGATACCTCCTTATATGCCACGGTCCAATCAGAGCTCTCCTTTCATCTTGCTGTCGTCCAATCAGATCGCTCCTTTTCTCCTGCTGTGGTCCAATCAGAGCTCTCCTTTCATCTTGCTGTGGTCCAATCAGAGCTCTCCTTTCATCTTGCTGTGGTCCAATCAGATCGCTCCTTTCCTCCTGCTGTGGTCCAATCAGAGCTCTCCTTTCATCTTGCTGTCGTCCAATCAGATCGCTCCTTTCCTCCTGCTGTGGTCCAATCAGATCCCTCCTTTCCTCTTGCTGTGGTCCAATCAGATCCCTCCTTTTATGCCACGGTCCACTCAGAGCTCTCCTTTCATCTTGCTGTGGTCCAATCAGATCGCTCCTTTCCTCCTGCTGTGGTCCAATCAGATCCCTCCTTTTATGCCACGGTCCAATCAGAGCTCTCTTTTCATCTTGCTGTCGTCCAATCAGATCGCTCCTTTTCTCCTGCTGTGGTCCAATCAGAGCTCTCCTTTCATCTTGCTGTGGTCCAATCAGATCGCTCCTTTCCTCCTGCTGTGGTCCAATCAGATCCCTCCTTTTATGCCACGGTCCAATCAGAGCTCTCCTTTCATCTTGCTGTCGTCCAATCAGATCGCTCCTTTTCTCCTGCTGTGGTCCAATCAGAGGTCTCCTTTCATCTTGCTGTGGTCCAATCAGATCGCTCCTTTACTCCTGCTGTGGTCCAATCAAATCCCTCCTTTCCTCCTGCTGTGGTCCAATCAGATACCTCCTTTTATGCCACGGTCCAATCAGAGCTCTCCTTTCATCTTGCTGTCGTCCAATCAGATCGCTCCTTTTCTCCTGCTGTGGTCCAATCAGAGCTCTCCTTTCATCTTGCTGTGGTCCAATCAGAGCTCTCCTTTCATCTTGCTGTGGTCCAATCAGATCGCTCCTTTCCTCCTGCTGTGGTCCAATCAGATCCCTCCTTTCCTCTTGCTGTGGTCCAATCAGATCCCTCCTTTTATGCCACGGTCCAATCAGAGCTCTCCTTTCATCTTGCTGTGGTCCAAACAGATCGCTCCTTTCCTCCTGCTGTGGTCCAATCAGATCCCTCCTTTTATGCCACGGTCCAATCAGAGCTCTCCTTTCATCTTGCTGTGGTCCAATCAGATCGCTCCTTTTATGCCACGGTCCAAACAGAGCTCTCCTTTCATCTTGCTGTCGTCCAATCAGATCGCTCCTTTTCTCCTGCTGTGGTCCAATCAGAGCTCTCCTTTCATCTTGCTGTGGTCCAATCAGAGCTCTCCTTTCATCTTGCTGTGGTCCAATCAGATCGCTCCTTTCCTCCTGCTGTGGTCCAATCAGATCCCTCCTTTCCTCTTGCTGTGGTCCAATTAGATCCCTCCTTTTATGCCACGGTCCAATCAGAGCTCTCCTTTCATCTTGCTGTGGTCCAATCAGATCGCTCCTTTCCTCCTGCTGTGTTCCAATCAGATCCCTCCTTTCCTCTTGCTGTGCTCCAATCAGATCCCTCCTTTTATGCCACGGTCCAATCAGAGCTCTCCTTTCATCTTGCTGTGGTCCAATCAGATCGCTCCTTTCCTCCTGCTGTGGTCCAATCAGATCCCTCCTTTTATGCCACGGTCCAATCAGAGCTCTCCTTTCATCTTGCTGTCGTCCAATCAGATCGCTCCTTTTCTCCTGCTGTTGTCCAATCAGAGGTCTCCTTTCATCTTGCTGTGGTCCAATCAGATCCCTCCTTTTATGCCACGGTCCAATCAGAGCTCTCCTTTCAACTTGCTGTGGTCCAATCAGATCGCTCCTTTCCTCCTGCTGTCGTCCAATCAGATCCCTCCTTTCCTCTTGCTGTGGTCCAATCAGATCCCTCCTTTTATGCCACGGTCCAATCAGAGCTCTCCTTTCATCTTGCTGTCGTCCAATCAGATCGCTCCTTTTCTCCTGCTGTTGTCCAATCAGAGGTCTCCTTTCATCTTGCTGTGGTCCAATCAGATCCCTCCTTTTATGCCACGGTCCAATCAGAGCTCTCCTTTCAACTTGCTGTGGTCCAATCAGATCGCTCCTTTCCTCCTGCTGTGGTCCAATCAGATCCCTCCTTTCCTCTTGCTGTGGTCCAATCAGATCCCTCCTTTTATGCCACGGTCCAATCAGAGCTCTCCTTTCATCTTGCTGTCGGCCAATCAGATCGCTCCTTTTCTCCTGCTGTGGTCCAATCAGAGCTCTCCTTTCATCTTGCAGTGGTCCAATCAGAGCTCTCCTTTCATCTTGCTGTGGTCCAATCAGATCGCTCCTTTCCTCCTGCTGTGGTCCAATCAGATCCCTCCTTTCCTCTTGCTGTGGTCCAATCAGAGTTCTCCTTTCATCTTGCTGTGGTCCAATCAGATCGCTCCTTTCCTCCTGCTGTGGTCCAATCAGATCCCTCCTTTCCTCTTGCTGTGGTCCAATCAGATCCCTCCTTTTATGCCACGGTCCAATCAGAGCTCTCCTTTCATCTTGCTGTGGTCCAATCAGATCGCTCCTTTCCTCCTGCTGTGGTCCAATCAGATCCCTCCTTTTATGCCACGGTCCAATCAGAGCTCTCCTTTCATCTTGCTGTGGTCCAATCAGATCGCTCCTTTCCTCCTGCTGTGGTACAATCAGATACCTCCTTTTATGCCACGGTCCAATCAGAGCTCTCCTTTCATCTTGCTGTCGTCCAATCAGATCGCTCCTTTTCTCCTGCTGTGGTCCAATCAGAGGTCTCCTTTCATCTTGCTGTGGTCCAATCAGATCGCTCCTTTATTTCTGCTGTGGTCCAATCAAATCCCTCCTTTCCTCCTGCTGTGGTCCAATCAGATCCCTCCTTTTATGCCACGGTCCAATCAGAGCTCTCCTTTCATCTTGCTGTCGTCCAATCAGATCGCTCCTTTTCTCCTGCTGTGGTCCAATCAGAGCTCTCCTTTCATCTTGCTGTGGTCCAATCAGAGCTCTCCTTTCATCTTGCTGTGGTCCAATCAGATCGCTCCTTTCCTCCTGCTGTGGTCCAATCAGATCCCTCCTTTCCTCTTGCTGTGGTCCAATCAGATCCCTCCTTTTATGTCACGGTCCAATCAGAGCTCTCCTTTCATCTTGCTGTGGTCCAATCAGATCGCTTTTTTCCTCCTGCTGTGTTCCAATCAGATCCCTCCTTTCCTCTTGCTGTGGTCCAATCAGATCCCTCCTTTTATGCCACGGTCCAATCAGAGCTCTCCTTTCATCTTGCTGTGGTCCAATCAGATCGCTCCTTTCCTCCTGCTGTGGTCCAATCAGATCCCTCCTTTTATGCCACGGTCCAATCAGAGCTCTCCTTTCAACTTGCTGTGGTCCAATCAGATCGCTCCTTTCCTCCTGCTGTGGTCCAATCAGATCCCTCCTTTCCTCTTGCTGTGGTCCAATCAGATCCCTCCTTTTATGCCACTGTCCAATCAGAGCTCTCCTTTCATCTTGCTGTGGTCCAAACAGATCGCTCCTTTCCTCCTGCTGTGGTCCAATCAGATCCCTCCTTTTATGCCACGGTCCAATCAGATCGCTCCTTTCCTCCTGCTGTGGTCCAATCAGATCCCTCCTATTATGCCACGGTCCAATCAGAGCTCTCCTTTCATCTTGCTGTGGTCCAATCAGATTGCTCCTTTCCTCCTGCTGTGGTACAATCAGATCCCTCCTTTTATGACACTGTCCAATCAGAGCTCTCCTTTCATCTTGCTGTGGTCCAATCAGATCGCTCCTTTCCTCCTGCTGTGGTCCAATCAGATCCCTCCTTTTATGCCACGGTCCAATCAGATCGCTCCTTTCCTCCTGCTGTGGTCCAATCAGATCCCTCCTGTCCTCTTGCTGTGGTCCAATCAGATCCCTCCTTTTATGCCACGGTCCAATCAGAGCTCTCCTTTCATCTTGCTGTGGTCCAATCAGATTGCTCCTTTCCTCCTGCTGTGGTCCAATCAGATCCCTCCTTTTATGCCACGGTCCAATCAGAGCTCTCCTTTCATCTTGCTGTCGTCCAATTAGATCGCTCCTTTTCTCCTGCTGTGGTCCAATCAGAGCTCTCCTTTCATCTTGCTGTGGTCCAATCAGATCGCTCCTTTCCTCCTGCTGTGGTCCAATCAGATCCCTCCTTTTATTCCACGGTCCAATCAGAGCTCTCCTTTCATCTTGCTGTCGTCCATTTAGATCGCTCCTTTTCTCCTGCTGTGGTCCAATCAGATCCCTCCTTTTATGCCACGGTCCAATCAGAGCTCTCCTTTCATCTTGCTGTCGTCCAATTAGATCGCTCCTTTTCTCCTGCTGTGGTCCAATCAGAGCTCTCCTTTCATCTTGCTGTGGTCCAATCAGATCGCTCCTTTCCTCCTGCTGTGGTCCAATCAGATCCCTCCTTTTATGCCACGGTCCAATCAGAGCTCTCCTTTCATCTTGCTGTCGTCCAATTAGATCGCTCCTTTTCTCCTGCTGTGGTCCAATCAGAGCTCTCCTTTCATCTTGCTGTGGTCCAATCAGATCGCTCCTTTCCTCCTGCTGTGGTCCAATCAGATCCCTCCTTCCTCTTGCTGTGGTCCAATCAGATCCCTCCTTTTATGCCACGGTACAATCAGAGCTCTCCTTTCATCTTGCTGTGGTCCAATCAGATCGCTCATTTCCTCCTGCTGTGGTCCAATCAGATCCCTCCTTTCCTCTTGCTGTGGTCCAATCAGATCCCTCCTTTTATGCCACGGTCCAATCAGAGCTCTCCTTTCATCTTGCTGTGGTCCAATCATATCGCTCCTTTCCTCCTGCTGTGGTCCAATCAGATCCCTCCTTTCCTCCTGCTGTGGTCCAATCAGAGCTCTCCTTTCATCTTGCTGTCGTCCAATCAGATCGCTCCTTTTCTCCTGCTGTGGTCCAATCAGAGCTCTCCTTTCATCTTGCTGTTGTCCAATCAGATCGCTCCTTTCCTCCTGCTGTGGTCCAATCAGATCCCTCCTTTCCTCTTGCTGTGGTCCAATCAGATCACTCCTTTTATCCCACGGTCCAATCAGAACTCTCCTTTCATCTTGCTGTCGTCCAATCAGAGCTCTCCTTTTCTCCTGCTGTGGTCCAATCAGATCGCTCCTTTCCTCCTGCTGTGGTCCAATCAGATCCCTCCTTTCCTCTTGCTGTGGTCCAATCAGATCCCTCCTTTTATCCCACGGTCCAATCAGAGCACTCCTTTCATCTTGCTGTCGTCCAATCAGATCGCTCATTTCCTCCTTCTGTGGTCCAATCAGATCCCTCCTTTCCTCTTGCTGTGGTCCAATCAGATCCCTCCTTTTATGCCACAGTCCAATCAGAGCTCTCCTTTCATCTTGCTGTGGTCCAATTAGATCGCTCCTTTCCTCCTGCTGTGGTCCAATCAGATCCCTCCTTTTATGCCACGGTCCAATCAGAGCTCTCCTTTCATCTTGCTGTCGTCCAATCAGATCGCTCCTTTTCTCCTGCTGTGGTCCAATCAGAGCTCTCCTTTCATCTTGCTGTGGTCCAATCAGATCGCTCCTTTCCTCCTGCTGTGGTCCAATCAGATCCCTCCTTTCCTCTTGCTGTGGTCCAATCAGATCCCTCCTTTTATCCCACGGTCCAATCAGAGCTCTCCTTTCATCTTGCTGTGGTCCAATCAGATCGCTCCTTTCCTCCTGCTGTGGTCCAATCAGATCCCTCCTTTCCTCTTGCTGTGGTCCAATCAGACCCCTCCTTTTATCCCACGGTCCAATCAGAGCTCTCCTTTCATCTTGCTGTGGTCCAATCAGATCGCTCCTTTCCTCCTGCTGTGGTCCAATCAGATCCCTCCTTTTATGCCACGGTCCAATCAGAGCTCTCATTTCATCTTGCTGTCGTCCAATCAGATCGCTCCTTTCCTCCTGCTGTGGTCCAATCAGATCCCTCCTTTCCTCTTGCTGTGGTCCAATCAGATCGCTCCTTTCCTCCTGCTGTGGTCCAATCAGATCCCTCCTTTCCTCTTGCTGTGGTCCAATCAGATCCCTCCTTTTATGCCACGGTCCAATCAGAGCTCTCCTTTCATCTTGCTGTGGTCCAATCAGATCGCTCCTTTCCTCCTGCTGTGTTCCAATCAGATCCCTCCTTTCCTCTTGCTGTGGTCCAATCAGATCCCTCCTTTTATGCCACGGTCCAATCAGAGCTCTCCTTTCAACTTGCTGTGGTCCAATCAGATCGCTCCTTTCCTCCTGCTGTGGTCCAATCAGATCCCTCCTTTCCTCTTGCTGTGGTCCAATCAGATCCCTCCTTTTATGCCACTGTCCAATCAGAGCTCTCCTTTCATCTTGCTGTGGTCCAATCAGATCGCTCCTTTCCTCCTGCTGTGGTCCAATCAGATCCCTCCTTTTATGCCACGGTCCAATCAGAGCTCTCCTTTCATCTTGCTGTGGTCCAATCAGATCGCTCCTTTCCTCCTGCTGTGGTCCAATCAGATCCCTCCTTTCCTCTTGCTGTGGTCCAATCAGATCCCTCCTTTTATCCCACGGTCCAATCAGAGCTCTCCTTTCATCTTGCTGTGGTCCAATCAGATCGCTCCTTTCCTCCTGCTGTGGTCCAATCAGATCCCTCCTTTCCTCTTGCTGTGGTCCAATCAGATCCCTCCTTTTATCCCACGATCCAATCAGAGCTCTCCTTTCATCTTGCTGTCGTCCAATCAGATCGCTCCTTTCCTCCTGCTGTGGTCCAATCAGATCACTTCAGAAAATGGTGTTACTCCCTCCAAACAGCCTTTAAACCCAAAAAACGCTCTTTCTACCTTCTTCCCCATTTTTGAGGTTTAAAGGCTGTTTGGAGCTACTAACGCCGTTTTCTGTGTCTAAAGGCTGTTCGTACGTAGAAACAGCGTTTTTGGGGTTTAAAGGCTGTTTGGACGGAGAAACGCCGTTTTCGGTGTCTAAAGGCTGTTCGGAGGTAGAAACAGCGTTTTTGGGGTTTAAAGGCTGTTTGGAGGGAGAAACGACGTTTTCGGTGACTAAAGGCTGTTTGGAGCTACAAACGCCGTTTTCGGTGTCTAAAGGCTGTTCGGAGGTAGAAACAGCGTTTTTTGTGTTTTAGTTACGGAAAACGTCGTTTCTCCCTCCAAACAGCATTTAAACCCCCAAAATGCTGTTTCTCCCTCCAAACAGCCTTTAAACCACAAAAACGCTGTTTTTACCTCCGAACAGCCTTTAGACACAGAAAACGTCGTTTGTAGCTCCAAACAGCCTTTAAACCCCAAAAACGTTGTTTCTACCTCCAAACAGCCTTTAAACCCTAAAAACGGGGTTTGTAGCTCCAAACAGCGTTTAGTCACCGAAAACGGCGTTTCTCCGTCCAAACAACCTTTAAACCCCAAAAACGTTGTTTCTACCTGCGAACAGCCTTTAGTCACCGAAAACGTTGTTTCTCCCTCCAAACAGCCTTTAAACCCAAAAAACGCTGTTTCTACCTCCGAACAGCCTGTAGACACAGAAAACGGAGACCCCTGGCTGAATAAAATCAGACATTTAGTGTGGTCAATACCAGACAGCTTTCAGAGCTGGGTCAGAGGTCAAATCTGTTCTGTATATTTAGCCTGGTCTTTCAGGCTAGCATGATCTGATTTACTGGACTGATACCTCAATTTAAAGCTCAGATTCAGACCTTTTCATAGAGTCCAACATTGTCCATTTTAAACCTTCTGGTGGCTAGCAGCACACTGATGAATTATGGTTATATTCAACTGTTTTTAAAAGGCCTGCAGCCAACTGGTTTTATATTCTAACTTATCCTCCTGTATTTCTGGTAAACCTGCTTCAAATCAAACATGTTGCACATCAAATTAAAGCTTAGGTTCTCTTCTTTCCATCAATTGTTGGCTTTCCATCATAGCACAACCTGGCTGCTTAAAATCAGACATTTAGTGTGGTCAATACCAGACAGCTTTCAGAGCTGGGTCAGAGGTCAAATCTGTTCTGTATATTTAGCCTGGTCTTTCAGGCTAGCATGATCTGATTTACTGGAGTGATACCTCAATTTAAAGCTCAGATTCAGACCTTTTCATAGAGTCCAACATTGTCCATTTTAAACCTTCTGGTGGCTAGCAGCACACTGATGAATTATGGTTATATTCAACTGTTTTTAAAAGGCCTGCAGCCAACTGGTTTTATATTCTAACTTATCCTCCTGTATTTCTGGTAAACCTGCTTCAAATCAAACATGTTGCACATCAAATTAAAGCTTAGGTTCTCTTCTTTCCATCAATTGTTGGCTTTCCATCCTATCACAACCTGGCTGCTTAAAATCAGACATTTAGTGTGGTCAATACCACACAGCTTTCAGAGCTTGGTCAGAGGTCAAATCTGTTCTGTATATTTAGCCTGGTCTTTCAGGCTAGCATGATCTGATTTACTGAAGTGATACCTCAATTTAAAGCTCAGATTCAGACCTTTTCATAGAGTCCAACATTGTTCATTTTAAGCCTTCTGGTGGCTAGCAGCACACTGATGAATTATGGTTATATTCAACTGTCTTTAAAAGGCCTGCAGCCAACTGGTTTTATATTCTAACTTATCCTCCTGTATTTCTGGTAAACCTGCTTCAAATCAAACATGTTGCACATCAAATTAAAGCTTAGGTTCTCTTCTTTCCATCAATTTTCGGCTTTCCATCATAGCACAACCTGGCTGCTTAAAATCAGACATTTAGTGTGGTCAATACCAGACAGCTTTCAGAGCTGGGTCAGAGGTCAAATCTGTTCTGTATATTTAGCCTGGTCTTTCAGGCTAGCATGATCTGATTTACTGAAGTGATACCTCAATTTAAAGCTCAGATTCAGACCTTTTCATAGAGTCCAACATTGTTCATTTTAAAACTTCTGGTGGCTAGCAGCACACTGATGAATTATGGTTATATTCAACTGTCTTTAAAAGGCCTGCAGCCAACTGGTTTTATATTCTAACTTATCCTCCTGTATTTCTGGTAAACCTGCTTCAAATCAAACATGTTGCACATCAAATTAAAGCTTAGGTTCTCTTCTTTCCATCAATTTTCGGCTTTCCATCATAGCACAACCTGGCTGCTTAAAATCAGACATTTAGTGTGGTCAATACCAGACAGCTTTCAGAGCTGGGTCAGAGGTCAAATCTGTTCTGTATATTTAGCTTGGTCTTTCAGGCTAGCATGATCTGATTTACTGGAGTGATACCTCAATTTAAAGCTCAGATTCAGACCTTTTCATAGAGTCCAACATTGTTCATTTTAAACCTTCTGGTGGCTAGCAGCACACTGATGAATTATGGTTATATTCAACTGTTTTTAAAAGGCCTGCAGCCAACTGGTTTTATATTCTAACTTATCCTCCTGTATTTCTGGTAAACCTGCTTCAAATCAAACATGTTGCACATCAAATTAAAGCTTAGGTTCTCTTCTTTCCATCAATTGTTGGCTTTCCATCCTATCACAACCTGGCTGCTTAAAATCAGACATTTAGTGTGGTCAATACCACACAGCTTTCAGAGCTTGGTCAGAGGTCAAATCTGTTCTGTATATTTAGCCTGGTCTTTCAGGCTAGCATGATCTGATTTACTGAAGTGATACCTCAATTTAAAGCTCAGATTCAGACCTTTTCATAGAGTCCAACATTGTTCATTTTAAAACTTCTGGTGGCTAGCAGCACACTGATGAATTATGGTTATATTCAACTGTCTTTAAAAGGCCTGCAGCCAACTGGTTTTATATTCTAACTTATCCTCCTGTATTTCTGGTAAACCTGCTTCAAATCAAACATGTTGCACATCAAATTAAAGCTTAGGTTCTCTTCTTTCCATCAATTTTCGGCTTTCCATCATAGCACAACCTGGCTGCTTAAAATCAGACATTTAGTGTGGTCAATACCAGACAGCTTTCAGAGCTGGGTCAGAGGTCAAATCTGTTCTGTATATTTAGCCTGGTCTTTCAGGCTAGCATGATCTGATTTACTGGAGTGATACCTCAATTTAAAGCTCAGATTCAGACCTTTTCATAGAGTCCAACATTGTTCATTTTAAACCTTCTGGTGGCTAGCAGCACACTGATGAATTATGGTTATATTCAACTGTTTTTAAAAGGCCTGCAGCCAACTGGTTTTATATTCTAACTTATCCTCCTGTATTTCTGGTAAACCTGCTTCAAATCAAACATGTTGCACATCAAATTAAAGCTTAGGTTCTCTTCTTTCCATCAATTGTTGGCTTTCCATCCTATCACAACCTGGCTGCTTAAAATCAGACATTTAGTGTGGTCAATACCACACAGCTTTCAGAGCTTGGTCAGAGGTCAAATCTGTTCTGTATATTTAGCCTGGTCTTTCAGGCTAGCATGATCTGATTTACTGGAGTGATACCTCAATTTAAAGCTCAGATTCAGACCTTTTCATAGAGTCCAACATTGTTCATTTTAAACCTTCTGGTGGCTAGCAGCACACTGATGAATTATGGTTATATTCAACTGTTTTTAAAAGGCCTGCAGCCAACTGGTTTTATATTCTAACTTATCCTCCTGTATTTCTGGTAAACCTGCTTCAAATCAAACATGTTGCACATCAAATTAAAGCTTAGGTTCTCTTCTTTCCATCAATTGTTGGCTTTCCATCCTATCACAACCTGGCTGCTTAAAATCAGACATTTAGTGTGGTCAATACCACACAGCTTTCAGAGCTTGGTCAGAGGTCAAATCTGTTCTGTATATTTAGCCTGGTCTTTCAGGCTAGCATGATCTGATTTACTGGAGTGATACCTCAATTTAAAGCTCAGATTCAGACCTTTTCATAGAGTCCAACATTGTTCATTTTAAACCTTCTGGTGGCTAGCAGCACACTGATGAATTATGGTTATATTCAACTGTTTTTAAAAGGCCTGCAGCCAACTGGTTTTATATTCTAACTTATCCTCCTGTATTTCTGGTAAACCTGCTTCAAATCAAACATGTTGCACATCAAATTAAAGCTTAGGTTCTCTTCTTTCCATCAATTGTTGGCTTTCCATCCTATCACAACCTGGCTGCTTAAAATCAGACATTTAGTGTGGTCAATACCACACAGCTTTCAGAGCTTGGTCAGAGGTCAAATCTGTTCTGTATATTTAGCCTGGTCTTTCAGGCTAGCATGATCTGATTTACTGAAGTGACACCTCAATTTAAAGCTCAGATTCAGACCTTTTCATAGAGTCCAACATTGTTCATTTTAAACCTTCTGGTGGCTAGCAGCACACTGATGAATTATGGTTATATTCAACTGTCTTTAAAAGGCCTGCAGCCAACTGGTTTTATATTCTAACTTATCCTCCTGTATTTCTGGTAAACCTGCTTCAAATCAAACATGTTGCACATCAAATTAAAGCTTAGGTTCTCTTCTTTCCATCAATTTTCGGCTTTCCATCATAGCACAACCTGGCTGCTTAAAATCAGACATTTAGTGTGGTCAATACCAGACAGCTTTCAGAGCTGGGTCAGAGGTCAAATCTGTTCTGTATATTTAGCCTGGTCTTTCAGGCTAGCATGATCTGATTTACTGGAGTGATACCTCAATTTAAAGCTCAGATTCAGACCTTTTCATAGAGTCCAACATTGTTCATTTTAAACCTTCTGGTGGCTAGCAGCACACTGATGAATTATGGTTATATTCAACTGTTTTTAAAAGGCCTGCAGCCAACTGGTTTTATATTCTAACTTATCCTCCTGTATTTCTGGTAAACCTGCTTCAAATCAAACATGTTGCACATCAAATTAAAGCTTAGGTTCTCTTCTTTCCATCAATTGTTGGCTTTCCATCCTATCACAACCTGGCTGCTTAAAATCAGACATTTAGTGTGGTCAATACCACACAGCTTTCAGAGCTTGGTCAGAGGTCAAATCTGTTCTGTATATTTAGCCTGGTCCTTCAGGCTAGCATGATCTGATTTACTGAAGTGACACTTCAATTTAAAGCTCAGATTCAGACCTTTTCATAGAGTCCAACATTGTTCATTTTAAACCTTCTGGTGGCTAGCAGCACACTGATGAATTATGGTTATATTCAACTGTCTTTAAAAGGCCTGCAGCCAACAGGTTTTATATTCTAACTTTTCCTCCTGTATTTCTGGTAAACCTGCTTCAAATCAAACATGTTGCACATCAAATTAAAGCTTAGGTTCTCTTCTTTCCATCAATTGTTGGCTTTCCATCCTATCACAACCTGGCTGCTTAAAATCAGACATTTAGTGTGGTCAATACCACACAGCTTTCAGAGCTTGGTCAGAGGTCAAATCTGTTCTGTATATTTAGCCTGGTCTTTCAGGCTAGCATGATCTGATTTACTGGAGTGATACCTCAATTTAAAGCTCAGATTGAGACCTTTTCATAGAGTCCAACATTGTTCATTTTAAACCTTCTGCTGGCTAGCAGCACACTGATGAATTATGGTTATATTCAACTGTCTTTAAAAGGCCTGCAGCCAACTGGTTTTCTATTCTAACTTATCCTCCTGTATTTCTGGTAAACCTGCTTCAAATCAAACATGTTGCACATCAAATTAAAGCTTAGGTTCTCTTCTTTCCATCAATTTTCGGCTTTCCATCATAGCACAACCTGGCTGCTTAAAATCAGACATTTAGTGTGGTCAATACCAGACAGCTTTCAGAGCTGGGTCAGAGGTCAAATCTGTTCTGTATATTTAGCCTGGTCTTTCAGGCTAGCATGATCTGATTTACTGGAGTGACACCTCAATTTAAAGCTCAGATTCAGACCTTTTCATAGAGTCCAACATTGTTCATTTTAAAACTTCTGGTGGCTAGCAGCACACTGATGAATTATGGTTATATTCAACTGTTTTTAAAAGGCCTGCAGCCAACTGGTTTTATATTCTAACTTATCCTCCTGTATTTCTGGTAAACCTGCTTCAAATCAAACATGTTGCACATCAAATTAAAGCTTAGGTTCTCTTCTTTCCATCAATTTTCGGCTTTCCATCATAGCACAACCTGGCTGCTTAAAATCAGACATTTAGTGTGGTCAATACCAGACAGCTTTCAGAGCTGGGTCAGAGGTCAAATCTGTTCTGTATATTTAGCCTGGTCTTTCAGGCTAGCATGATCTGATTTACTGAAGTGACACCTCAATTTAAAGCTCAGATTCAGACCTTTTCATAGAGTCCAACATTGTTCATTTTAAAACTTCTGGTGGCTAGCAGCACACTGATGAATTATGGTTATATTCAACTGTCTTTAAAAGGCCTGCAGCCAACTGGTTTTATATTCTAACTTATCCTCCTGTATTTCTGGTAAACCTGCTTCAAATCAAACATGTTGCACATCAAATTAAAGCTTAGGTTCTCTTCTTTCCATCAATTTTCGGCTTTCCATCATAGCACAACCTGGCTGCTTAAAATCAGACATTTAGTGTGGTCAATACCAGACAGCTTTCAGAGCTGGGTCAGAGGTCAAATCTGTTCTGTATATTTAGCCTGGTCTTTCAGGCTAGCATGATCTGATTTACTGGAGTGATACCTCAATTTAAAGCTCAGATTCAGACCTTTTCATAGAGTCCAACATTGTTCATTTTAAACCTTCTGGTGGCTAGCAGCACACTGATGAATTATGGTTATATTCAACTGTTTTTAAAAGGCCTGCAGCCAACTGGTTTTATATTCTAACT
Organism: Centroberyx gerrardi; assembly: GCF_048128805.1. NCBI lineage: Eukaryota > Metazoa > Chordata > Actinopteri > Beryciformes > Berycidae > Centroberyx > Centroberyx gerrardi. The sequence goes on along the minus strand of NC_136017.1, from coordinate 23,070,607 downwards.
TATCCTCCTGTATTTCTGGTAAACCTGCTTCAAATCAAACATGTTGCACATCAAATTAAAGCTTAGGTTCTCTTCTTTCCATCAATTGTTGGCTTTCCATCCTATCACAACCTGGCTGCTTAAAATCAGACATTTAGTGTGGTCAATACCACACAGCTTTCAGAGCTTGGTCAGAGGTCAAATCTGTTCTGTATATTTAGCCTGGTCTTTCAGGCTAGCATGATCTGATTTACTGGAGTGATACCTCAATTTAAAGCTCAGATTGAGACCTTTTCATAGAGTCCAACATTGTTCATTTTAAACCTTCTGGTGGCTAGCAGCACACTGATGAATTATGGTTATATTCAACTGTCTTTAAAAGGCCTGCAGCCAACTGGTTTTCTATTCTAACTTATCCTCCTGTATTTCTGGTAAACCTGCTTCAAATCAAACATGTTGCACATCAAATTAAAGCTTAGGTTCTCTTCTTTCCATCAATTGTTGGCTTTCCATCCTATCACAACCTGGCTGCTTAAAATCAGACATTTAGTGTGGTCAATACCACACAGCTTTCAGAGCTTGGTCAGAGGTCAAATCTGTTCTGTATATTTAGCCTGGTCTTTCAGGCTAGCATGATCTGATTTACTGGAGTGACACCTCAATTTAAAGCTCAGATTCAGACCTTTTCATAGAGTCCAACATTGTTCATTTTAAAACTTCTGGTGGCTAGCAGCACACTGATGAATTATGGTTATATTCAACTGTTTTTAAAAGGCCTGCAGCCAACTGGTTTTATATTCTAACTTATCCTCCTGTATTTCTGGTAAACCTGCTTCAAATCAAACATGTTGCACATCAAATTAAAGCTTAGGTTCTCTTCTTTCCATCAATTTTCGGCTTTCCATCATAGCACAACCTGGCTGCTTAAAATCAGACATTTAGTGTGGTCAATACCAGACAGCTTTCAGAGCTGGGTCAGAGGTCAAATCTGTTCTGTATATTTAGCCTGGTCTTTCAGGCTAGCATGATCTGATTTACTGGAGTGATACCTCAATGTAAAGCTCAGATTCAGACCTTTTCATAGAGTCCAACATTGTTCATTTTAAACCTTCTGGTGGCTAGCAGCACACTGATGAATTATGGTTATATTCAACTGTTTTTAAAAGGCCTGCAGCCAACTGGTTTTATATTCTAACTTATCCTCCTGTATTTCTGGTAAACCTGCTTCAAATCAAACATGTTGCACATCAAATTAAAGCTTAGGTTCTCTTCTTTCCATCAATTGTTGGTTTTCCATCATAGCACAACCTGGCTGCTTAAAATCAGACATTTAGTGTGGTCAATACCAGACAGCTTTCAGAGCTGGGTCAGAGGTCAAATCTGTTCTGTATATTTAGCCTGGTCTTTCAGGCTAGCATGATCTGATTTACTGGAGTGATACCTCAATTTAAAGCTCAGATTCAGACCTTTTCATAGAGTCCAACATTGTTCATTTTAAACCTTCTGGTGGCTAGCAGCACACTGATGAATTATGGTTATATTCAACTGTTTTTAAAAGGCCTGCAGCCAACTGGTTTTATATTCTAACTTATCCTCCTGTATTTCTGGTAAACCTGCTTCAAATCAAACATGTTGCACATCAAATTAAAGCTTAGGTTCTCTTCTTTCCATCAATTGTTGGCTTTCCATCATAGCACAACCTGGCTGCTTAAAATCAGACATTTAGTGTGGTCAATACCAGACAGCTTTCAGAGCTGGGTCAGAGGTCAAATCTGTTCTGTATATTTAGCCTGGTCTTTCAGGCTAGCATGATCTGATTTACTGGAGTGATACCTCAATTTAAAGCTCAGATTCAGACCTTTTCATAGAGTCCAACATTGTTCATTTTAAACCTTCTGGTGGCTAGCAGCACACTGATGAATTATGGTTATATTCAACTGTTTTTAAAAGGCCTGCAGCCAACTGGTTTTATATTCTACCTTATCCTCCTGTATTTCTGGTAAACCTGCTTCAAATCAAACATGTTGCACATCAAATTAAAGCTTAGGTTCTCTTCTTTCCATCAATTGTTGGCTTTCCATCCTATCACAACCTGGCTGCTTAAAATCAGACATTTAGTGTGGTCAATACCACACAGCTTTCAGAGCTTGGTCAGAGGTCAAATCTGTTCTGTATATTTAGCCTGGTCTTTCAGGCTAGCATGATCTGATTTACTGGAGTGACACCTCAATTTAAAGCTCAGATTCAGACCTTTTCATAGAGTCCAACATTGTTGATTTTAACCCTTCTGGTGGCTAGCAGCACACTGATGAATTATGGTTACATTCAGCTGTTTTCAAAAGGCCTGCAGCCAACAGGTTTTATATTCTACCTTATCCTCCTGTATTTCTGGTAAACCTGCTTCAAATCAAACATGTTGCACATCAAATTAAAGCTTAGGTTCTCTTCTTTCCATCAATTGTTGGCTTTCCATCATAGCACAACCTGGCTGCTTAAAATCAGACATTTAGTGTGGTCAATACCACACATCTTTCAGAGCTGGGTCAGAGGTCAAATCTGTTCTGTATATTTAGCCTGGTCTTTCAGGCTAGCATGATCTGATTTACTGGAGTGATACCTCCATGTAAACCTCAGATTCAGACCTTTTCATAGAGTCCAACATTGTTGATTTTACCCCTTCTGGTGGCTAGCAGCACACTGATGAATTATGGTTACATTCAGCTGTTTTCAAAAGGCCTGCAGCCAACTGGTTTTATATTCTACCTTATCCTCCTGTATTTCTGGTAAACCTGCTTCAAATCAAACATGTTGCACATCAAAATAAAGCTTAGGTTCTCTTCTTTCCATCAATTGTTGGCTTTCCATCATAGCACAACCTGGCTGCTTAAAATCAGACATTTAGTGTGGTCAATACCACACAGCTTTCAGAGCTGGGTCAGAGGTCAAATCTGTTCTGTATATTTAGCCTGGTCTTTCAGGCTAGCATGATCTGATTTACTGGAGTGACACCTCAATTTAAAGCTCAGATTCAGACCTTTTCATAGACTCCAACATTGTTGATTTTACCCCTTCTGGTGGCTAGCAGCACACTGATGAATTATGGTTACATTCAGCTGTTTTCAAAAGGCCTGCAGCCAACTGGTTTTATATTCTACCTTATCCTCCTGTATTTCTGGTAAACCTGCTTCAAATCAAACATGTTGCACATCAAATTAAAGCTTAGGTTCTCTTCTTTCCATCAATTGTTGGCTTTCCATCATAGCACAACCTGGCTGCTTAAAATCAGACATTTAGTGTGGTCAATACCACACATCTTTCAGAGCTGGGTCAGAGGTCAAATCTGTTCTGTATATTTAGCCTGGTCTTTCAGGCTAGCATGATCTGATTTACTGGAGTGATACCTCCATGTAAACCTCAGATTCAGACCTTTTCATAGAGTCCAACATTGTTGATTTTAACCCTTCTGGTGGCTACCAGCACACTGATGAATTATGGTTACATTCAGCTGTTTGCAAAAGGCCTGCAGCCAACTGGTTTTATATTCTACCTTATCCTCCTGTATTTCTGGTAAACCTGCTTCAAATCAAACATGTTGCACATCAAAATAAAGCTTAGGTTCTCTTCTTTCCATCAATTGTTGGCTTTCCATCATAGCACAACCTGGCTGCTTAAAATCAGACATTTAGTGTGGTCAATACCACACAGCTTTCAGAGCTGGGTCAGAGGTCAAATCTGTTCTGTATATTTAGCCTGGTCTTTCAGGCTAGCATGATCTGATTTACTGGAGTGATACCTCCATGTAAACCTCAGATTCAGACCTTTTCATAGAGTCCAACATTGTTCATTTTAACCCTTCTGGTGGCTAGCAGCACACTGATGAATTATGGTTATATTCAGCTGTTTTCAAAAGGCCTGCAGCCAACTGGTTTTATATTCTAAAGTATCCTCCTGTATTTCTGGTAAACCTGCTTCAAATCAAACATGTTGCACATCAAATTAAAGCTTAGGTTCTCTTCTTTCCAACAATTGTTGGCTTTCCATCATAGCACAAGCTGGCTGCTTAAAATCAGACATTTAGTGTGGTCAATACCACACAGCTTTCAGAGCTGGGTCAGAGGTCAAATCTGTTCTGTATATTTAGCCTGGTCTTTCAGGCTAGCATGATCTGATTTACTGGAGTGACACCTCAATTTAAAGCTCAGATTCAGACCTTTTCATAGAGTCCAACATTGTTGATTTTAACCCTTCTGGTGGCTATCAGCACACTGATGAATTATGGTTACATTCAGCTGTTTTCAAAAGGCCTGTAGCCAACAGGTTTTATATTCTAACTTATCCTCCTGTATTTCTGGTAAACCTGCTTTAAATCAAACATGTTGCACATCAAATTAAAGCTTAGGTTCTCTTCTTTCCAACAATTGTTGGCTTTCCATCCTATCACAAGCTGGCTGCTTAAAATCAGACATTTAGTGTGGTCAATACCACACAGCTTTCAGAGCTGGGTCAGAGGTCAAATCTGTTCTGTATATTTAGCCTGGTCTTTCAGGCTAGCATGATCTGATTTACTGGAGTGACACCTCAATTTAAAGCTCAGATTCAGACCTTTTCATAGAGTCCAACATTGTTGATTTTAACCCTTCTGGTGGCTAGCAGCACACTGATGAATTATGGTTACATTCAGCTGTTTTCAAAAGGCCTGTAGCCAACAGGTTTTATATTCTAACTTATCCTCCTGTATTTCTGGTAAACCTGCTTCAAATCAAACATGTTGCACATCAAATTAAAGCTTAGGTTCTCTTCTTTCCATCAATTGTTGGCTTTCCATCATAGCACAAGCTGGCTGCTTAAAATCAGACATTTAGTGTGGTCAATACCACACAGCTTTCAGAGCTGGGTCAGAGGTCAAATCTGTTCTATATATTTAGCCTGGTCTTTCAGGCTAGCATGATCTGATTTACTGGAGTGATACCTCCATGTAAACCTCAGATTCAGACCTTTTCATAGAGTCCAACATTGTTGATTTTACCCCTTCTGGTGGCTAGCAGCACACTGATGAATTATGGTTACATTCAGCTGTTTTCAAAAGGCCTGCAGCCAACTGGTTTTATATTCTAACTTATCCTCCTGTATTTCTGGTAAACCTGCTTCAAATCAAACATGTTGCACATCAAATTAAAGCTTAGGTTCTCTTCTTTCCATCAATTGTTGGCTTTCCATCATAGCACAACCTGGCTGCTTAAAATCAGACATTTAGTGTGGTCAATACCACACAGCTTTCAGAGCTGGGTCAGAGGTCAAATCTGTTCTGTATATTTAGCCTGGTCTTTCAGGCTAGCATGATCTGATTTACTGGAGTGATACCTCCATGTAAACTTCAGATTCAGACCTTTTCATAGAGTCCAACATTGTTGAGTTTAACCCTTCTGGTGGCTAGCAGCACACTGATGAATTATGGTTACATTCAGCTGTTTTCAAAAGGCCTGCAGCCAACAGGTTTTATATTCTACCTTATCCTCCTGTATTTCTGGTAAACCTGCTTCAAATCAAACATGTTGCACATCAAATTAAAGCTTAGGTTCTCTTCTTTCCATCAATTGTTGGCTTTCCATCATAGCACAACCTGGCTGCTTAAAATCAGACATTTAGTGTGGTCAATACCACACATCTTTCAGAGCTGGGTCAGAGGTCAAATCTGTTCTGTATATTTAGCCTGGTCTTTCAGGCTAGCATGATCTGATTTACTGGAGTGATACCTCCATGTAAACCTCAGATTCAGACCTTTTCATAGAGTCCAACATTGTTGATTTTACCCCTTCTGGTGGCTAGCAGCACACTGATGAATTATGGTTACATTCAGCTGTTTTCAAAAGGCCTGCAGCCAACTGGTTTTATATTCTACCTTATCCTCCTGTATTTCTGGTAAACCTGCTTCAAATCAAACATGTTGCACATCAAAATAAAGCTTAGGTTCTCTTCTTTCCATCAATTGTTGGCTTTCCATCATAGCACAACCTGGCTGCTTAAAATCAGACATTTAGTGTGGTCAATACCACACAGCTTTCAGAGCTGGGTCAGAGGTCAAATCTGTTCTGTATATTTAGCCTGGTCTTTCAGGCTAGCATGATCTGATTTACTGGAGTGACACCTCAATTTAAAGCTCAGATTCAGACCTTTTCATAGAGTCCAATATTGTTCATTTTAAACCTTCTGGTGGCTAGCAGCACACTGATGAATTATGGTTACATTCAGCTGTTTTTAAAAGGCCTGCAGCCAACTGGTTTTATATTCTAACTTATCCTCTTGTATTTCTGGTAAACCTGCTTCAAATCAAACATGTTGCGCATCAAATTAAAGCTTAGGTTCTCTTCTTTCCATCAATTGTTGGCTTTCCATCATAGCACAACCTGGCTGCTTAAAATCAGACATTTAGTGTGGTCAATACCACACAGCTTTCAGAGCTGGGTCAGAGGTCAAATCTGTTCTGTATATTTAGCCTGGTCTTTCAGGCTAGCATGATCTGATTTACTGGAATGATACCTCCATGTAAACCTCAGATTCAGACCTTTTCATAGAGTCCAACATTGTTCATTTTAACCCTTCTGGTGGCTAGCAGCACACTGATGAATTATGGTTATATTCAGCTGTTTTCAAAAGGCCTGCAGCCAACTGGTTTTATATTCTAAAGTATCCTCCTGTATTTCTGGTAAACCTGCTTCAAATCAAACATGTTGCACATCAAATTAAAGCTTAGGTTCTCTTCTTTCCAACAATTGTTGGCTTTCCATCATAGCACAAGCTGGCTGCTTAAAATCAGACATTTAGTGTGGTCAATACCACACAGCTTTCAGAGCTGGGTCAGAGGTCAAATCTGTTCTGTATATTTAGCCTGGTCTTTCAGGCTAGCATGATCTGATTTACTGGAGTGACACCTCAATTTAAAGCTCAGATTCAGACCTTTTCATAGAGTCCAACATTGTTGATTTTAACCCTTCTGGTGGCTATCAGCACACTGATGAATTATGGTTACATTCAGCTGTTTTCAAAAGGCCTGTAGCCAACAGGTTTTATATTCTAACTTATCCTCCTGTATTTCTGGTAAACCTGCTTTAAATCAAACATGTTGCACATCAAATTAAAGCTTAGGTTCTCTTCTTTCCAACAATTGTTGGCTTTCCATCCTATCACAAGCTGGCTGCTTAAAATCAGACATTTAGTGTGGTCAATACCACACAGCTTTCAGAGCTGGGTCAGAGGTCAAATCTGTTCTGTATATTTAGCCTGGTCTTTCAGGCTAGCATGATCTGATTTACTGGAGTGACACCTCAATTTAAAGCTCAGATTCAGACCTTTTCATAGAGTCCAACATTGTTGATTTTAACCCTTCTGGTGGCTAGCAGCACACTGATGAATTATGGTTACATTCAACTGTTTTCAAAAGGCCTGCAGCCAACTGGATTTATATTCTAACTTATCCTCCTGTATTTCTGGTAAACCTGCTTCAAATCAAACATGTTGCACATCAAATTAAAACTTAGGTTCTCTTCTTTCCAACAATTGTTGGCTTTCCATCCTATCACAACCTGGCTGCTTAAAATCAGACATTTAGTGTGGTCAATACCACACATCTTTCAGAGCTGGGTCAGAGGTCAAATCTGTTCTGTATATTTAGCCTGGTCTTTCAGGCTAGCATGATCTGATTTACTGGAGTGACACCTCAATTTAAAGTTCAGATTCAGACCTTTTCATAGACTCCAACATTGTTGATTTTAACCCTTCTGGTGGCTACAAGCACACTGATGAATTATGGTTACATTCAGCTGTTTTCAAAAGGCCTGCAGCCAACTGGTTTTATATTCTACCTTATCCTCCTGTATTTCTGGTAAACCTGCTTCAAATCAAACATGTTGCACATCAAATTAAAGCTTAGGTTCTCTTCTTTCCAACAATTGTTGGCTTTCCATCATAGCACAAGCTGGCTGCTTAAAATCAGACATTTAGTGTGGTCAATACCACACAGCTTTCAGAGCTGGGTCAGAGGTCAAATCTGTTCTGTATATTTAGCCTGGTCTTTCAGGCTAGCATGATCTGATTTACTGGAATGATACCTCCATGTAAACCTCAGATTCAGACCTTTTCATAGAGTCCAATATTGTTGATTTTAACCCTTCTGGTGGCTAGCAGCACACTGATGAATTATGGTTACATTCAGCTGTTTTCAAAAGGCCTGCAGCCAACTGGTTTTATATTCTAACCTATCCTCCTGTATTTCTGGTAAACCTGCTTCAAATCAAACATATGGCACATCAAATTAAAGCTTAGGTTCTCTTCTTTCCAACAATTGTTGGCTTTCCATCCTATCACAACCTGGCTGCTTAAAATCAGACATTTAGTGTGGTCAATACCACACAGCTTTCAGAGCTGGGTCAGAGGTCAAATCTGTTCTGTATATTTAGCCTGGTCTTTCAGGCTAGCATGATCTGATTTACTGGAGTGACACCTCAATTTAAAGCTCAGATTCAGACCTTTTCATAGAGTCCAACATTGTTGATTTTAACCCTTCTGGTGGCTAGCAGCACACTGATGAATTATGGTTACATTCAGCTGTTTTCAAAAGGCCTGCAGCCAACTGGTTTTATATTCTAACTTATCCTCCTGTATTTCTGGTAAACCTGCTTCAAATCAAACATGTTGCACATCAAATTAAAGCTTAGGTTCTCTTCTTTCCAACAATTGTTGGCTTTCCATCCTATCACAACCTGGCTGCTTAAAATCAGACATTTAGTGTGGTCAATACCACACATCTTTCAGAGCTGGGTCAGAGGTCAAATCTGTTCTGTATATTTAGCCTGGTCTTTCAGGCTAGCATGATCTGATTTACTGCAGTGATACCTCCATGTAAACCTCAGATTCAGACCTTTTCATAGACTCCAACATTGTTGATTTTAACCCTTCTGGTGGCTAGCAGCACACTGATGAATTATGGTTACATTCAGCTGTTTTCAAAAGGCCTGTAGCCAACAGGTTTTATATTCTAACTTATCCTCCTGTATTTCTGGTAAACCTGCTTCAAATCAAACATGTTGCACATCAAATTAAAGCTTAGGTTCTCTTCTTTCCATCAATTGTTGGCTTTCCATCATAGCACAACCTGGCTGTTTAAAATCAGACATTTAGTGTGGTCAATACCACACAGCTTTCAGAGCTGGGTCAGAGGTCAAATCTGTTCTGTATATTTAGCCTGGTCTTTCAGGCTAGCATGATCTGATTTACTGGAGTGATACCTCCATGTAAACCTCAGATTCAGACCTTTTCATAGAGTCCAACATTGTTGATTTTAACCCTTCTGGTGGCTAGCAGCACACTGATGAATTATGGTTACATTCAGCTGTTTTCAAAAGGCCTGCAGCCAACTGGTTTTATATTCTACCTTATCCTCCTGTATTTCTGGTAAACCTGCTTCAAATCAAACATGTTGCACATCAAATTAAAGCTTAGGTTCTCTTCTTTCCAACAATTTTTGGCTTTCCATCATAGCACAACCTGGCTGCTTAAAATCAGACATTTAGTGTGGTCAATACCACACAGCTTTCAGAGCTGGGTCAGAGGTCAAATCTGTTCTGTATATTTAGCCTGGTCTTTCAGGCTAGCATGATCTGATTTACTGGAATGATACCTCCATGTAAACCTCAGATTCAGACCTTTTCATAGACTCCAACATTGTTGATTTTAACCCTTCTGGTGGCTAGCAGCACACTGATGAATTATGGTTATATTCAGCTGTTTTCAAAAGGCCTGCAGCCAACTGGTTTTATATTCTAAAGTATCCTCCTGTATTTCTGGTAAACCTGCTTCAAATCAAACATGTTGCACATCAAATTAAAGCTTAGGTTCTCTTCTTTCCATCAATTGTTGGCTTTCCATCATAGTACAACCTGGCTGCTTAAAATCAGACATTTAGTGTGGTCAATACCACACAGCTTTCAGAGCTGGGTCAGAGGTCAAATCTGTTCTGTATATTTAGCCTGGTCCTTCAGGCTAGCATGATCTGATTTACTGGAGTGACACCTCAATTTAAAGCTCAGATTCAGACCTTTTCATAGAGTCCAACATTGTTCATTTTACCCCTTCTGGTGGCTAGCAGCACACTGATGAATTATGGTTACATTCAGCTGTTTTCAAAAGGCCTGCAGCCAACAGGTTTTATATTCTAACTTATCCTCCTGTATTTCTGGTAAACCTGCTTCAAATCAAACATGTTGCGCATCAAATTAAAGCTTAGGTTCTCTTCTTTCCATCAATTGTTGGCTTTCCATCATAGCACAACCTGGCTGCTTAAAATCAGACATTTAGTGTGGTCAATACCACACAGCTTTCAGAGCTGGGTCAGAGGTCAAATCTGTTCTGTATATTTAGCCTGGTCCTTCAGGCTAGCATGATCTGATTTACTGGAGTGACACCTCAATTTAAAGCTCAGATTCAGACCTTTTCATAGAGTCCAACATTGTTGATTTTAAACCTTCTGGTGGCTAGCAGCACACTGATGAATTATGGTTACATTCAGCTGTTTTCAAAAGGCCTGCAGCCAACAGGTTTTATATTCTAACTTATCCTCCTGTATTTCTGGTAAACCTGCTTCAAATCAAACATGTTGCACATCAAATTAAAGCTTAGGTTCTCTTCTTTCCATCAATTGTTGGCTTTCCATCATAGTACAACCTGGCTGCTTAAAATCAGACATTTAGTGTGGTCAATACCACACAGCTTTCAGAGCTGGGTCAGAGGTCAAATCTGTTCTGTATATTTAGCCTGGTCTTTCAGGCTAGCATGATCTGATTTACTGGAGTGATATCTCCATGTAAACCTCAGATTCAGACCTTTTCATAGAGTCCAACATTGTTGATTTTACCCCTTCTGGTGGCTAGCAGCACACTGATGAATTATGGTTACATTCAGCTGTTTTCAAAAGGCCTGCAGCCAACTGGTTTTATATTCTACCTTATCCTCCTGTATTTCTGGTAAACCTGCTTCAAATCAAACATGTTGCACATCAAATTAAAGCTTAGGTTCTCTTCTTTCCAACAATTTTTGGCTTTCCATCATAGCACAACCTGGCTGCTTAAAATCAGACATTTAGTGTGGTCAATACCACACAGCTTTCAGAGCTGGGTCAGAGGTCAAATCTGTTCTGTATATTTAGCCTGGTCTTTCAGGCTAGCATGATCTGATTTACTGGAATGATACCTCCATGTAAACCTCAGATTCAGACCTTTTCATAGACTCCAACATTGTTGATTTTAACCCTTCTGGTGGCTAGCAGCACACTGATGAATTATGGTTATATTCAGCTGTTTTCAAAAGGCCTGCAGCCAACTGGTTTTATATTCTAAAGTATCCTCCTGTATTTCTGGTAAACCTGCTTCAAATCAAACATGTTGCACATCAAATTAAAGCTTAGGTTCTCTTCTTTCCATCAATTGTTGGCTTTCCATCATAGTACAACCTGGCTGCTTAAAATCAGACATTTAGTGTGGTCAATACCACACAGCTTTCAGAGCTGGGTCAGAGGTCAAATCTGTTCTGTATATTTAGCCTGGTCCTTCAGGCTAGTATGATCTGATTTACTGGAGTGACACCTCAATTTAAAGCTCAGATTCAGACCTTTTCATAGAGTCCAACATTGTTCATTTTACCCCTTCTGGTGGCTAGCAGCACACTGATGAATTATGGTTACATTCAGCTGTTTTCAAAAGGCCTGCAGCCAACAGGTTTTATATTCTAACTTATCCTCCTGTATTTCTGGTAAACCTGCTTCAAATCAAACATGTTGCGCATCAAATTAAAGCTTAGGTTCTCTTCTTTCCATCAATTGTTGGCTTTCCATCATAGCACAACCTGGCTGCTTAAAATCAGACATTTAGTGTGGTCAATACCACACAGCTTTCAGAGCTGGGTCAGAGGTCAAATCTGTTCTGTATATTTAGCCTGGTCCTTCAGGCTAGCATGATCTGATTTACTGGAGTGACACCTCAATTTAAAGCTCAGATTCAGACCTTTTCATAGAGTCCAACATTGTTGATTTTAAACCTTCTGGTGGCTAGCAGCACACTGATGAATTATGGTTACATTCAGCTGTTTTCAAAAGGCCTGCAGCCAACAGGTTTTATATTCTAACTTATCCTCCTGTATTTCTGGTAAACCTGCTTCAAATCAAACATGTTGCACATCAAATTAAAGCTTAGGTTCTCTTCTTTCCATCAATTGTTGGCTTTCCATCATAGTACAACCTGGCTGCTTAAAATCAGACATTTAGTGTGGTCAATACCACACAGCTTTCAGAGCTGGGTCAGAGGTCAAATCTGTTCTGTATATTTAGCCTGGTCTTTCAGGCTAGCATGATCTGATTTACTGGAGTGATACCTCCATGTAAACCTCAGATTCAGACCTTTTCATAGAGTCCAACATTGTTGATTTTAACCCTTCTGGTGGCTAGCAGCACACTGATGAATTATGGTTACATTCAGCTGTTTTCAAAAGGCCTGCAGCCAACTGGTTTTATATTCTACCTTATCCTCCTGTATTTCTGGTAAACCTGCTTCAAATCAAACATGTTGCACATCAAATTAAAGCTTAGGTTCTCTTCTTTCCAACAATTGGTGGCTTTCCATCATAGCACAAGCTAGCTGCTTAAAATCAGACATTTAGTGTGGTCAATACCACACAGCTTTCAGAGCTGGGTCAGAGGTCAAATCTGTTCTGTATATTTAGCCTGGTCTTTCAGGCTAGCATAATCTGATTTACTGGAGTGACACCTCAATTTAAAGCTCAGATTCAGACCTTTTCATAGACTCCAACATTGTTCATTTTAAACCTTCTGGTGGCTAGCAGCACACTGATGAATTATGGTTATATTCAGCTGTTTTTAAAAGGCCTGTAGCCAACAGGTTTTATATTCTAACTTATCCTCCTGTATTTCTGGTAAACCTGCTTCAAATCAAACATGTTGCACATCAAATTAAAGCTTAGGTTCTCTTCTTTCCATCAATTGTTGGCTTTCCATCATAGCACAACCTGGCTGCTTAAAATCAGACATTTAGTGTGGTCAATACCACACAGCTTTCAGAGCTGGGTCAGAGGTCAAATCTGTTCTGTATATTTAGCCTGGTCCTTCAGGCTAGCATGATCTGATTTACTGGAGTGACACCTCAATTTAAAGCTCAGATTCAGACCTTTTCATAGAGTCCAACATTGTTGATTTTACCCCTTCTGGTGGCTAGCAGCACACTGATGAATTATGGTTACATTCAGCTGTTTTCAAAAGGCCTGCAGCCAACAGGTTTTATATTCTACCTTATCCTCCTGTATTTCTGGTAAACCTGCTTCAAATCAAACATGTTGCACATCAAATTAAAGCTTAGGTTCTCTTCTTTCCATCAATTGTTGGCTTTCCATCATAGCACAAGCTGGCTGCTTAAAATCAGACATTTAGTGTGGTCAATACCACACAGCTTTCAGAACTGGGTCAGAGGTCAAATCTGTTCTGTATATTTAGCCTGGTCCTTCAGGCTAGCATGATCTGATTTACTGGAGTGACACCTCAATTTAAAGCTCAGATTCAGACCTTTTCATAGAGTCCAACATTGTTGATTTTACCCCTTCTGGTGGCTAGCAGCACACTGATGAATTATGGTTACATTCAGCTGTTTTCAAAAGGCCTGCAGCCAACAGGTTTTATATTCTACCTTATCCTCCTGTATTTCTGGTAAACCTGCTTCAAATCAAACATGTTGCACATCAAATTAAAGCTTAGGTTCTCTTCTTTCCATCAATTGTTGGCTTTCCATCATAGCACAACCTGGCTGCTTAAAATCAGACATTTAGTGTGGTCAATACCACATAGCTTTCAGAGCTGGGTCAGAGGTCAAATCTGTTCTGTATATTTAGCCTGGTCCTTCAGGCTAGCATGATCTGATTTACTGGAGTGACACCTCAATTTAAAGCTCAGATTCAGACCTTTTCATAGAGTCCAACATTGTTGATTTTACCCCTTCTGGTGGCTAGCAGCACACTGATGAATTATGGTTACATTCAGCTGTTTTAAAAAGGCCTGCAGCCAACAGGTTTTATATTCTACCTTATCCTCCTGTATTTCTGGTAAACCTGCTTCAAATCAAACATGTTGCACATCAAATTAAAGCTTAGGTTCTCTTCTTTCCATCAATTGTTGGCTTTCCATCATAGCACAAGCTGGCTGCTTAAAATCAGACATTTAGTGTGGTCAATACCACACAACTTTCAGAGCTGGGTCAGAGGTCAAATCTGTTCTGTATATTTAGCCTGGTCTTTCAGGCTAGCATGATCTGATTTACTGGAGTGACACCTCAATTTAAAGCTCAGATTCAGACCTTTTCATAGACTCCAACATTGTTCATTTTAAACCTTCTTGTGGCTAGCAGCACACTGATGAATTATGGTTATATTCAGCTGTTTTTAAAAGGCCTGCAGCCAACTGGTTTTATATTCTAAAGTATCCTCCTGTATTTCTGGTAAACCTGCTTCAAATCAAACATGTTGCACATCAAATTAAAGCTTAGGTTCTCTTCTTTCCATCAATTGTTGGCTTTCCATCATAGCACAAGCTGGCTGCTTAAAATCAGACATTTAGTGTGGTCAATACCACACAACTTTCAGAGCTGGGTCAGAGGTCTAATCTGTTCTGTATATTTAGCCTGGTCTTTCAGGCTAGCATGATCTGATTTACTGGAGTGACACCTCAATTTAAAGCTCAGATTCAGACCTTTTCATAGACTCCAACATTGTTCATTTTAAACCTTCTGGTGGCTAGCAGCACACTGATGAATTATGGTTATATTCAGCTGTTTTTAAAAGGCCTGCAGCCAACTGGTTTTATATTCTAAAGTATCCTCCTGTATTTCTGGTAAACCTGCTTCAAATCAAACATGTTGCACATCAAATTAAAGCTTAGGTTCTCTTCTTTCCATCAATTGTTGGCTTTCCATCATAGCACAACCTGGCTGCTTAAAATCAGACATTTAGTGTGGTCAATACCACACAGCTTTCAGAGCTGGGTCAGAGGTCAAATCTGTTCTGTATATTTAGCCTGGTCCTTCAGGCTAGCATGATCTGATTTACTGGAGTGACACCTCAATTTAAAGCTCAGATTCAGACCTTTTCATAGAGTCCAACATTGTTGATTTTACCCCTTCTGGTGGCTAGCAGCACACTGATGAATTATGGTTACATTCAGCTGTTTTCAAAAGGCCTGCAGCCAACAGGTTTTATATTCTACCTTATCCTCCTGTATTTCTGGTAAACCTGCTTCAAATCAAACATGTTGCACATCAAATTAAAGCTTAGGTTCTCTTCTTTCCATCAATTGTTGGCTTTCCATCATAGCACAAGCTGGCTGATTAAAATCAGACATTTAGTGTGGTCAATACCACACAGCTTTCAGAGCTGGGTCAGAGGTCAAATCTGTTCTGTATATTTAGCCTGGTCTTTCAGGCTAGCATGATCTGATTTACTGGAGTGATACCTCCATGTAAACCTCAGATTCAGACCTTTTCATAGAGTCCAACATTGTTGATTTTAACCCTTCTGGTGGCTAGCAGCACACTGATGAATTATGGTTACATTCAGCTGTTTTTAAAAGGCCTGCAGCCAACTGGTTTTATATTCTAAAGTATCCTCCTGTATTTCTGGTAAACCTGCTTCAAATCAAACATGTTGCACATCAAATTAAAGCTTAGGTTCTCTTCTTTCCATCAATTGTTGGCTTTCCATCATAGCACAACCTGGCTGCTTAAAATCAGACATTTAGTGTGGTCAATACCACACAGCTTTCAGAGCTGGGTCAGAGGTCAAATCTGTTCTGTATATTTAGCCTGGTCCTTCAGGCTAGCATGATCTGATTTACTGGAGTGACACCTCAATTTAAAGCTCAGATTCAGACCTTTTCATAGAGTCCAACATTGTTGATTTTACCCCTTCTGGTGGCTAGCAGCACACTGATGAATTATGGTTACATTCAGCTGTTTTCAAAAGGCCTGCAGCCAACAGGTTTTATATTCTACCTTATCCTCCTGTATTTCTGGTAAACCTGCTTCAAATCAAACATGTTGCACATCAAATTAAAGCTTAGGTTCTCTTCTTTCCATCAATTGTTGGCTTTCCATCATAGCACAACCTGGCTGCTTAAAATCAGACATTTAGTGTGGTCAATACCACACAGCTTTCAGAGCTGGGTCAGAGGTCAAATCTGTTCTGTATATTTAGCCTGGTCTTTCAGGCTAGCATGATCTGATTTACTGGAGTGATACCTCCATGTAAACCTCAGATTCAGACCTTTTCATAGAGTCCAACATTGTTGATTTTAACCCTTCTGGTGGCTAGCAGCACACTGATGAATTATGGTTACATTCAGCTGTTTTTAAAAGGCCTGCAGCCAACTGGTTTCATATTCTAAAGTATCCTCCTGTATTTCTGGTAAACCTGCTTCAAATCAAACATGTTGCACATCAAATTAAAGCTTAGGTTCTCTTCTTTCCATCAATTGTTGGCTTTCCATCATAGCACAACCTGGCTGCTTAAAATCAGACATTTAGTGTGGTCAATACCACACAGCTTTCAGAGCTGGGTCAGAGGTCAAATCTGTTCTGTATATTTAGCCTGGTCCTTCAGGCTAGCATGATCTGATTTACTGGAGTGACACCTCAATTTAAAGCTCAGATTCAGACCTTTTCATAGAGTCCAACATTGTTGATTTTACCCCTTCTGGTGGCTAGCAGCACACTGATGAATTATGGTTACATTCAGCTGTTTTCAAAAGGCCTGCAGCCAACTGGTTTTATATTCTACCTTATCCTCCTGTATTTCTGGTAAACCTGCTTCAAATCAAACATGTTGCACATCAAATTAAAGCTTAGGTTCTCTTCTTTCCATCAATTGTTGGCTTTCCATCATAGCACAACCTGGCTGCTTAAAATCAGACATTTAGTGTGGTCAATACCACACAGCTTTCAGAGCTGGGTCAGAGGTCAAATCTGTTCTGTATATTTAGCCTGGTCCTTCAGGCTAGCATGATCTCATTTACTGGAGTGACACCTCAATTTAAAGCTCAGATTCAGACCTTTTCATAGAGTCCAACATTGTTGATTTTACCCCTTCTGGTGGCTAGCAGCACACTGATGAATTATGGTTACATTCAGCTGTTTTCAAAAGGCCTGCAGCCAAAAGGTTTTATATTCTACCTTATCCTCCTGTATTTCTGGTAAACCTGCTTCAAATCAAACATGTTGCACATCAAATTAAAGCTTAGGTTCTCTTCTTTCCATCAATTGTTGGCTTTCCATCATAGCACAAGCTGGCTGCTTAAAATCAGACATTTAGTGTGGTCAATACCACACAGCTTTCAGAACTGGGTCAGAGGTCAAATCTGTTCTGTATATTTAGCCTGGTCCTTCAGGCTAGCATGATCTGATTTACTGGAGTGACACCTCAATTTAAAGCTCAGATTCAGACCTTTTCATAGAGTCCAACATTGTTGATTTTACCCCTTCTGGTGGCTAGCAACACACTGATGAATTATGGTTACATTCAGCTGTTTTCAAAAGGCCTGCAGCCAACAGGTTTTATATTCTACCTTATCCTCCTGTATTTCTGGTAAACCTGCTTCAAATCAAACATGTTGCACATCAAATTAAAGCTTAGGTTCTCTTCTTTCCATCAATTGTTGGCTTTCCATCATAGCACAACCTGGCTGCTTAAAATCAGACATTTAGTGTGGTCAATACCACACAGCTTTCAGAGCTGGGTCAGAGGTCAAATCTGTTCTGTATATTTAGCCTGGTCCTTCAGGCTAGCATGATCTGATTTACTGGAGTGACACCTCAATTTAAAGCTCAGATTCAGACCTTTTCATAGACTCCAACATTGTTGATTTTAACCCTTCTGGTGGCTAGCAGCACACTGATGAATTATGGTTACATTCAGCTGTTTTCAAAAGGCCTGCAGCCAACAGGTTTTATATTCTACCTTATCCTCCTGTATTTCTGGTAAACCTGCTTCAAATCAAACATGTTGCACATCAAATTAAAGCTTAGGTTCTCTTCTTTCCATCAATTGTTGGCTTTCCATCATAGCACAAGCTGGCTGCTTAAAATCAGACATTTAGTGTGGTCAATACCACACAGCTTTCAGAACTGGGTCAGAGGTCAAATCTGTTCTGTATATTTAGCCTGGTCCTTCAGGCTAGCATGATCTGATTTACTGGAGTGACACCTCAATTTAAAGCTCAGATTCAGACCTTTTCATAGAGTCCAACATTGTTGATTTTACCCCTTCTGGTGGCTAGCAGCACACTGATGAATTATGGTTACATTCAGCTGTTTTCAAAAGGCCTGCAGCCAACAGGTTTTATATTCTACCTTATCCTCCTGTATTTCTGGTAAACCTGCTTCAAATCAAACATGTTGCACATCAAATTAAAGCTTAGGTTCTCTTCTTTCCATCAATTGTTGGCTTTCCATCATAGCACAACCTGGCTGCTTAAAATCAGACATTTAGTGTGGTCAATACCACACAGCTTTCAGAGCTGGGTCAGAGGTCAAATCTGTTCTGTATATTTAGCCTGGTCCTTCAGGCTAGCATGATCTGATTTACTGGAGTGACACCTCAATTTAAAGCTCAGATTCAGACCTTTTCATAGAGTCCAACATTGTTGATTTTACCCCTTCTGGTGGCTAGCAGCATACTGATGAATTATGGTTACATTCAGCTGTTTTAAAAAGGCCTGCAGCCAACAGGTTTTATATTCTACCTTATCCTCCTGTATTTCTGGTAAACCTGCTTCAAATCAAACATGTTGCACATCAAATTAAAGCTTAGGTTCTCTTCTTTCCATCAATTGTTGGCTTTCCATCATAGCACAAGCTGGCTGCTTAAAATCAGACATTTAGTGTGGTCAATACCACACAACTTTCAGAGCTGGGTCAGAGGTCAAATCTGTTCTGTATATTTAGCCTGGTCTTTCAGGCTAGCATGATCTGATTTACTGGAGTGATACCTCCATGTAAACCTCAGATTCAGACCTTTTCATAGAGTCCAACATTGTTGATTTTACCCCTTCTGGTGGCTAGCAGCACACTGATGAATTATGGTTACATTCAGCTGTTTTCAAAAGGCCTGCAGCCAACAGGTTTTATATTCTAACTTATCCTCCTGTATTTCTGGTAAACCTGCTTCAAATCAAACATGTTGCACATCAAATTAAAGCTTAGGTTCTCTTCTTTCCAACAATTGTTGGCTTTCCATCATAGCACAACCTGGCTGCTTAAAATCAGACATTTAGTGTGGTCAATACCACACAGCTTTCAGAGCTGGGTCAGAGGTCAAATCTGTTCTGTATATTTAGCCTGGTCTTTCAGGCTAGCATGATCTGATTTACTGGAGTGATACCTCCATGTAAACCTCAGATTCAGACCTTTTCATAGAGTCCAACATTGTTGATTTTAACCCTTCTGGTGGCTAGCAGCACACTGATGAATTATGGTTACATTCAGCTGTTTTCAAAAGGCCTGCAGCCAACTGGTTTTATATTCTAACTTATCCTCCTGTATTTCTGGTAAACCTGCTTCAAATCAAACATGTTGCACATCAAATTAAAGCTTAGGTTCTCTTCTTTCCATCAATTGTTGGCTTTCCATCATAGCACAAGCTGGCTGCTTAAAATCAGACATTTAGTGTGGTCAATACCACACAACTTTCGGAGCTGGGTCAGAGGTCAAATCTGTTCTGTATATTTAGCCTGGTCTTTCAGGCTAGCATGATCTGATTTACTGGAGTGACACCTCAATTTAAAGCTCAGATTCAGACCTTTTCATAGACTCCAACATTGTTCATTTTAAACCTTCTGGTGGCTAGCAGCACACTGATGAATTATGGTTATATTCAGCTGTTTTTAAAAGGCCTGCAGCCAACTGGTTTTATATTCTAAAGTATCCTCCTGTATTTCTGGTAAACCTGCTTCAAATCAAACATGTTGCACATCAAATTAAAGCTTAGGTTCTCTTCTTTCCATCAATTGTTGGCTTTCCATCATAGCACAACCTGGCTGCTTAAAATCAGACATTTAGTGTGGTCAATACCACACAGCTTTCAGAGCTGGGTCAGAGGTCAAATCTGTTCTGTATATTTAGCCTGGTCTTTCAGGCTAGCATGATCTGATTTACTGGAGTGACACCTCAATTTAAAGCTCAGATTCAGACCTTTTCATAGACTCCAACATTGTTCATTTTAAACCTTCTGGTGGCTAGCAGCACACTGATGAATTATGGTTATATTCAGCTGTTTTTAAAAGGCCTGCAGCCAACTGGTTTTATATTCTAAAGTATCCTCCTGTATTTCTGGTAAACCTGCTTCAAATCAAACATGTTGCACATCAAATTAAAGCTTAGGTTCTCTTCTTTCCAGCAATTGTTGGCTTTCCATCATAGCACAACCTGGCTGCTTAAAATCAGACATTTAGTGTGGTCAATACCACACAGCTTTCAGAGCTGGGTCAGAGGTCAAATCTGTTCTGTATATTTAGCCTGGTCCTTCAGGCTAGCATGATCTGATTTACTGGAGTGACACCTCAATTTAAAGCTCAGATTCAGACCTTTTCATAGAGTCCAACATTGTTGATTTTACCCCTTCTGGTGGCTAGCAGCACACTGATGAATTATGGTTACATTCAGCTGTTTTCAAAAGGCCTGCAGCCAACAGGTTTTATATTCTACCTTATCCTCCTGTATTTCTGGTAAACCTGCTTCAAATCAAACATGTTGCACATCAAATTAAAGCTTAGGTTCTCTTCTTTCCATCAATTGTTGGCTTTCCATCATAGCACAAGCTGGCTGCTTAAAATCAGACATTTAGTGTGGTCAATACCACACAACTTTCGGAGCTGGGTCAGAGGTCAAATCTGTTCTGTATATTTAGCCTGGTCTTTCAGGCTAGCATGATCTGATTTACTGGAGTGACACCTCAATTTAAAGCTCAGATTCAGACCTTTTCATAGACTCCAACATTGTTCATTTTAAACCTTCTGGTGGCTAGCAGCACACTGATGAATTATGGTTATATTCAGCTGTTTTTAAAAGGCCTGCAGCCAACTGGTTTTATATTCTAAAGTATCCTCCTGTATTTCTGGTAAACCTGCTTCAAATCAAACATGTTGCACATCAAATTAAAGCTTAGGTTCTCTTCTTTCCATCAATTGTTGGCTTTCCATCATAGCACAACCTGGCTGCTTAAAATCAGACATTTAGTGTGGTCAATACCACACAGCTTTCAGAGCTGGGTCAGAGGTCAAATCTGTTCTGTATATTTAGCCTGGTCTTTCAGGCTAGCATGATCTGATTTACTGGAGTGACACCGCAATTTAAAGCTCAGATTCAGACCTTTTCATAGACTCCAACATTGTTCATTTTAAACCTTCTGGTGGCTAGCAGCACACTGATGAATTATGGTTATATTCAGCTGTTTTTAAAAGGCCTGCAGCCAACTGGTTTTATAATCTAAAGTATCCTCCTGTATTTCTGGTAAACCTGCTTCAAATCAAACATGTTGCACATCAAATTAAAGCTTAGGTTCTCTTCTTTCCAGCAATTGTTGGCTTTCCATCATAGCACAACCTGGCTGCTTAAAATCAGACATTTAGTGTGGTCAATACCACACAGCTTTCAGAGCTGGGTCAGAGGTCAAATCTGTTCTGTATATTTAGCCTGGTCCTTCAGGCTAGCATGATCTGATTTACTGGAGTGACACCTCAATTTAAAGCTCAGATTCAGACCTTTTCATAGAGTCCAACATTGTTGATTTTACCCCTTCTGGTGGCTAGCAGCACACTGATGAATTATGGTTACATTCAGCTGTTTTCAAAAGGCCTGCAGCCAACAGGTTTTATATTCTACCTTATCCTCCTGTATTTCTGGTAAACCTGCTTCAAATCAAACATGTTGCACATCAAATTAAAGCTTAGGTTCTCTTCTTTCCATCAATTGTTGGCTTTCCATCATAGCACAAGCTGGCTGCTTAAAATCAGACATTTAGTGTGGTCAATACCACACAGCTTTCAGAGCTGGGTCAGAGGTCAAATCTGTTCTGTATATTTAGCCTGGTCTTTCAGGCTAGCATGATCTGATTTACTGGAGTGACACCTCAATTTAAAGCTCAGATTCAGACCTTTTCATAGACTCCAACATTGTTCATTTTAACCCTTCTGGTGGCTAGCAGCACACTGATGAATTATGGTTACATTCAGCTGTTTTTAAAAGGCCTGCAGCCAACTGGTTTTATATTCTAAAGTATCCTCCTGTATTTCTGGTAAACCTGCTTCAAATCAAACATGTTGCACATCAAATTAAAGCTTAGGTTCTCTTCTTTCCATCAATTGTTGGCTTTCCATCATAGCACAACCTGGCTGCTTAAAATCAGACATTTAGTGTGGTCAATACCACACAGCTTTCAGAGCTGGGTCAGAGGTCAAATCTGTTCTATATATTTAGCCTGGTCCTTCAGGCTAGCATGATCTGATTTACTGGAGTGACACCTCAATTTAAAGCTCAGATTCAGACCTTTTCATAGAGTCCAACATTGTTGATTTTACCCCTTCTGGTGGCTAGCAGCACACTGATGAATTATGGTTACATTCAGCTGTTTTCAAAAGGCCTGCAGCCAACAGGTTTTATATTCTACCTTATCCTCCTGTATTTCTGGTAAACCTGCTTCAAATCAAACATGTTGCACATCAAATTAAAGCTTAGGTTCTCTTCTTTCCATCAATTGTTGGCTTTCCATCATAGCACAACCTGGCTGCTTAAAATCAGACATTTAGTGTGGTCAATACCACACAGCTTTCAGAGCTGGGTCAGAGGTCAAATCTGTTCTGTATATTTAGCCTGGTCTTTCAGGCTAGCATGATCTGATTTACTGGAGTGATACCTCCATGTAAACCTCAGATTCAGACCTTTTCATAGAGTCCAACATTGTTGATTTTAACCCTTCTGGTGGCTAGCAGCACACTGATGAATTATGGTTACATTCAGCTGTTTTCAAAAGGCCTGCAGCCAACTGGTTTTATATTCTAACTTATCCTCCTGTATTTCTGGTAAACCTGCTTCAAATCAAACATGTTGCACATCAAATTAAAGCTTAGGTTCTCTTCTTTCCAACAATTGGTGGCTTTCCATCATAGCACAACCTGGCTGCTTAAAATCAGACATTTAGTGTGGTCAATACCACACAGCTTTCAGAGCTGGGTCAGAGGTCAAATCTGTTCTGTATATTTAACCTGGTCTTTCAGGCTAGCATGATCTGATTTACTGGAGTGACACCTCAATTTAAAGCTCAGATTCAGACCTTTTCATAGACTCCAACATTGTTGATTTTAACCCTTCTGGTGGCTAGCAGCACACTGATGAATTATGGTTACATTCAGCTGTTTTCAAAAGGCCTGTAGCCAACAGGTTTTATATTCTAACTTATCCTCCTGTATTTCTGGTAAACCTGCTTCAAATCAAACATGTTGCACATCAAATTAAAGCTTAGGTTCTCTTCTTTCCATTAATTGTTGGCTTTCCATCATAGCACAACCTGGCTGCTTAAAATCAGACATTTAGTGTGGTAAATACCACACAGCTTTCAGAGCTGGGTCAGAGGTCAAATCTGTTCTGTATATTTAGCCTGGTCCTTCAGGCTAGCATGATCTGATTTACTGGAGTGACACCTCAATTTAAAGCTCAGATTCAGACCTTTTCATAGAGTCCAACATTGTTGATTTTACCCCTTCTGGTGGCTAGCAGCACACTGATGAATTATGGTTACATTCAGCTGTTTTCAAAAGGCCTGCAGCCAACTGGTTTTATATTCTACCTTATCCTCCTGTATTTCTGGTAAACCTGCTTCAAATCAAACATGTTGCACATCAAATTAAAGCTTAGGTTCTCTTCTTTCCATCAATTGTTGGCTTTCCATCATAGCACAACCTGGCTGCTTAAAATCAGACATTTAGTGTGGTCAATACCACACAGCTTTCAGAGCTGGGTCAGAGGTCAAATCTGTTCTGTATATTTAGCCTGGTCTTTCAGGCTAGCATGATCTGATTTACTGGAGTGATACCTCCATGTAAACCTCAGATTCAGACCTTTTCATAGAGTCCAACATTGTTGATTTTAACCCTTCTGGTGGCTAGCAGCACACTGATGAATTATGGTTACATTCAGCTGTTTTCAAAAGGCCTGCAGCCAACTGGTTTTATATTCTAACTTATCCTCCTGTATTTCTGGTAAACCTGCTTCAAATCAAACATGTTGCACATCAAATTAAAGCTTAGGTTCTCTTCTTTCCAACAATTGGTGGCTTTCCATCATAGCACAAGCTGGCTGCTTAAAATCAGACATTTAGTGTGGTCAATACCACACAGCTTTCAGAGCTGGGTCAGAGGTCAAATCTGTTCTGTATATTTAGCCTGGTCTTTCAGGCTAGCATGATCTGATTTACTGGAGTGACACCACAATTTAAAGCTCAGATTCAGACCTTTTCATAGACTCCAACATTGTTGATTTTAACCCTTCTGGTGGCTAGCAGCACACTGATGAATTATGGTTACATTCAGCTGTTTTCAAAAGGCCTGTAGCCAACAGGTTTTATATTCTAACTTATCCTCCTGTATTTCTGGTAAACCTGCTTCAAATCAAACATGTTGCACATCAAATTAAAGCTTAGGTTCTCTTCTTTCCATTAGTTGTTGGCTTTCCATCATAGCACAACCTGGCTGCTTAAAATCAGACATTTAGTGTGGTCAATACCACACAGCTTTCAGAGCTGGGTCAGAGGTCAAATCTGTTCTGTATATTTAGCCTGGTCCTTCAGGCTAGCATGATCTGATTTACTGGAGTGACACCTCAATTTAAAGCTCAGATTCAGACCTTTTCATAGAGTCCAACATTGTTGATTTTACCCCTTCTGGTGGCTAGCAGCACACTGATGAATTATGGTTACATTCAGCTGTTTTCAAAAGGCCTGCAGCCAACAGGTTTTATATTCTACCTTATCCTCCTGTATTTCTGGTAAACCTGCTTCAAATCAAACATGTTGCACATCAAATTAAAGCTTGGGTTCTCTTCTTTCCATCAATTGTTGGCTTTCCATCATAGCACAAGCTGGCTGATTAAAATCAGACATTTAGTGTGGTCAATACCACACAGCTTTCAGAGCTGGGTCAGAGGTCAAATCTGTTCTGTATATTTAGCCTGGTCTTTCAGGCTAGCATGATCTGATTTACTGGAGTGATACCTCCATGTAAACCTCAGATTCAGACCTTTTCATAGAGTCCAACATTGTTGATTTTAACCCTTCTGGTGGCTAGCAGCACACTGATGAATTATGGTTACATTCAGCTGTTTTTAAAAGGCCTGCAGCCAACTGGTTTTATATTCTAAAGTATCCTCCTGTATTTCTGGTAAACCTGCTTCAAATCAAACATGTTGCACATCAAATTAAAGCTTAGGTTCTCTTCTTTCCATCAATTGTTGGCTTTCCATCATAGCACAACCTGGCTGCTTAAAATCAGACATTTAGTGTGGTCAATACCACACAGCTTTCAGAGCTGGGTCAGAGGTCAAATCTGTTCTATATATTTAGCCTGGTCCTTCAGGCTAGCATGATCTGATTTACTGGAGTGACACCTCAATTTAAAGCTCAGATTCAGACCTTTTCATAGAGTCCAACATTGTTGATTTTACCCCTTCTGGTGGCTAGCAGCACACTGATGAATTATGGTTACATTCAGCTGTTTTCAAAAGGCCTGCAGCCAACAGGTTTTATATTCTACCTTATCCTCCTGTATTTCTGGTAAACCTGCTTCAAATCAAACATGTTGCACATCAAATTAAAGCTTAGGTTCTCTTCTTTCCATCAATTGTTGGCTTTCCATCATAGCACAAGCTGGCTGATTAAAATCAGACATTTAGTGTGGTCAATACCACACAGCTTTCAGAGCTGGGTCAGAGGTCAAATCTGTTCTGTATATTTAGCCTGGTCTTTCAGGCTAGCATGATCTGATTTACTGGAGTGATACCTCCATGTAAACCTCAGATTCAGACCTTTTCATAGAGTCCAACATTGTTGATTTTAACCCTTCTGGTGGCTAGCAGCACACTGATGAATTATGGTTACATTCAGCTGTTTTTAAAAGGCCTGCAGCCAACTGGTTTTATATTCTAAAGTATCCTCCTGTATTTCTGGTAAACCTGCTTCAAATCAAACATGTTGCACATCAAATTAAAGCTTAGGTTCTCTTCTTTCCATCAATTGTTGGCTTTCCATCATAGCACAACCTGGCTGCTTAAAATCAGACATTTAGTGTGGTCAATACCACACAGCTTTCAGAGCTGGGTCAGAGGTCAAATCTGTTCTGTATATTTAGCCTGGTCCTTCAGGCTAGCATGATCTGATTTACTGGAGTGACACCTCAATTTAAAGCTCAGATTCAGACCTTTTCATAGAGTCCAACATTGTTGATTTTACCCCTTCTGGTGGCTAGCAGCACACTGATGAATTATGGTTACATTCAGCTGTTTTCAAAAGGCCTGCAGCCAACAGGTTTTATATTCTACCTTATCCTCCTGTATTTCTGGTAAACCTGCTTCAAATCAAACATGTTGCACATCAAATTAAAGCTTGGGTTCTCTTCTTTCCATCAATTGTTGGCTTTCCATCATAGCACAAGCTGGCTGATTAAAATCAGACATTTAGTGTGGTCAATACCACACAGCTTTCAGAGCTGGGTCAGAGGTCAAATCTGTTCTGTATATTTAGCCTGGTCTTTCAGGCTAGCATGATCTGATTTACTGGAGTGATACCTCCATGTAAACCTCAGATTCAGACCTTTTCATAGAGTCCAACATTGTTGATTTTAACCCTTCTGGTGGCTAGCAGCACACTGATGAATTATGGTTACATTCAGCTGTTTTCAAAAGGCCTGCAGCCAACTGGTTTTATATTCTAACTTATCCTCCTGTATTTCTGGTAAACCTGCTTCAAATCAAACATGTTGCACATCAAATTAAAGCTTAGGTTCTCTTCTTTCCAACAATTGGTGGCTTTCCATCATAGCACAACCTGGCTGCTTAAAATCAGACATTTAGTGTGGTCAATACCACACAGCTTTCAGAGCTGGGTCAGAGGTCAAATCTGTTCTGTATATTTAGCCTGGTCCTTCAGTCTAGCATGATCTGATTTACTGGAGTGACACCTCAATTTAAAGCTCAGATTCAGACCTTTTCATAGAGTCCAACATTGTTGATTTTACCCCTTCTGGTGGCTAGCAGCACACTGATGAATTATGGTTACATTCAGCTGTTTTCAAAAGGCCTGCAGCCAACAGGTTTTATATTCTACCTTATCCTCCTGTATTTCTGGTAAACCTGCTTCAAATCAAACATGTTGCACATCAAATTAAAGCTTAGGTTCTCTTCTTTCCATCAATTGTTGGCTTTCCATCATAGCACAACCTGGCTGCTTAAAATCAGACATTTAGTGTGGTCAATACCACACAGCTTTCAGAGCTGGGTCAGAGGTCAAATCTGTTCTGTATATTTAGCCTGGTCCTTCAGGCTAGCATGATCTGATTTACTGGAGTGACACCTCAATTTAAAGCTCAGATTCAGACCTTTTCATAGAGTCCAACATTGTTGATTTTACCCCTTCTGGTGGCTAGCAGCACACTGATGAATTATGGTTACATACAGCTGTTTTCAAAAGGCCTGCAGCCAACAGGTTTTATATTCTACCTTATCCTCCTGTATTTCTGGTAAACCTGCTTCAAATCAAACATGTTGCACATCAAATTAAAGCTTAGGTTCTCTTCTTTCCATCAATTGTTGGCTTTCCATCATAGCACAACCTGGCTGCTTAAAATCAGACATTTAGTGTGGTCAATACCACACAGCTTTCAGAGCTGGGTCAGAGGTCAAATCTGTTCTGTATATTTAGCCTGGTCCTTCAGGCTAGCATGATCTGATTTACTGGAGTGACACCTCAATTTAAAGCTCAGATTCAGACCTTTTCATAGAGTCCAACATTGTTGATTTTACCCCTTCTGGTGGCTAGCAGCACACTGATGAATTATGGTTACATTCAGCTGTTTTCAAAAGGCCTGCAGCCAACAGGTTTTATATTCTAACTTATCCTCCTGTATTTCTGGTAAACCTGCTTCAAATCAAACATGTTGCACATCAAATTAAAGCTTAGGTTCTCTTCTTTCCATTAATTGTTGGCTTTCCATCATAGCACAACCTGGCTGCTTAAAATCAGACATTTAGTGTGGTCAATACCACACAGCTTTCAGAGCTGGGTCAGAGGTCAAATCTGTTCTGTATATTTAGCCTGGTCTTTCAGGCTAGCATGATCTGATTTACTGGAATGATACCTCCATGTAAACCTCAGATTCAGACCTTTTCATAGAGTCCAACATTGTTGATTTTAACCCTTCTGGTGGCTAGCAGCACACTGATGAATTATGGTTATATTCAGCTGTTTTCAAAAGGCCTGCAGCCAACTGGTTTTATATTCTACCTTATCCTCCTGTATTTCTGGTAAACCTGCTTCAAATCAAACATGTTGCACATCAAATTAAAGCTTAGGTTCTCTTCTTTCCATCAATTGTTGGCTTTCCATCATAGTGCAACCTGGCTGCTTAAAATCAGACATTTAGTGTGGTCAATACCACACAGCTTTCAGAGCTGGGTCAGAGGTCAAATCTGTTCTGTATATTTAGCCTGGTCCTTCAGGCTAGCATGATCTGATTTACTGGAGTGACACCTCAATTTAAAGCTCAGATTCAGACCTTTTCATAGAGTCCAACATTGTTCATTTTACCCCTTCTGGTGGCTAGCAGCACACTGATGAATTATGGTTACATTCAGCTGTTTTCAAAAGGCCTGCAGCCAACAGGTTTTATATTCTAACTTATCCTCCTGTATTTCTGGTAAACCTGCTTCAAATCAAACATGTTGCGCATCAAATTAAAGCTTAGGTTCTCTTCTTTCCATCAATTGTTGGCTTTCCATCATAGCACAACCTGGCTGCTTAAAATCAGACATTTAGTGTGGTCAATACCACACAGCTTTCAGAGCTGGGTCAGAGGTCAAATCTGTTCTGTATATTTAGCCTGGTCTTTCAGGCTAGCATGATCTGATTTACTGGAGTGATACCTCCATGTAAACCTCAGATTCAGACCTTTTCATAGAGTCCAACATTGTTGATTTTACCCCTTCTGGTGGCTAGCAGCACACTGATGAATTATGGTTACATTCAGCTGTTTTCAAAAGGCCTGCAGCCAACTGGTTTTATATTCTAACTTATCCTCCTGTATTTCTGGTAAACCTGCTTCAAATCAAACATGTTGCACATCAAATTAAAGCTTAGGTTCTCTTCTTTCCAACAATTTTTGACTTTCCATCATAGCACAACCTGGCTGCTTAAAATCAGACATTTAGTGTGGTCAATACCACACAGCTTTCAGAGCTGGGTCAGAGGTCAAATCTGTTCTGTATATTTAGCCTGGTCTTTCAGGCTAGCATGATCTGATTTACTGGAGTGATACCTCCATGTAAACCTCAGATTCAGACCTTTTCATAGAGTCCAACATTGTTGATTTTAACCCTTCTGGTGGCTAGCAGCACACTGATGAATTATGGTTACATTCAGCTGTTTTCAAAAGGCCTGCAGCCAACTGGTTTTATATTCTACCTTATCCTCCTGTATTTCTGGTAAACCTGCTTCAAATCAAACATGTTGCACATCAAATTAAAGCTTAGGTTCTCTTCTTTCCATCAATTGTTGGCTTTCCATCATAGCACAAGCTGGCTGCTTAAAATCAGACATTTAGTGTGGTCAATACCACACAACTTTCAGAGCTGGGTCAGAGGTCAAATCTGTTCTGTATATTTAGCCTGGTCTTTCAGGCTAGCATGATCTGATTTACTGGAGTGACACCTCAATTTAAAGCTCAGATTCAGACCTTTTCATAGACTCCAACATTGTTCATTTTAAACCTTCTGGTGGCTAGCAGCACACTGATGAATTATGGTTATATTCAGCTGTTTTTAAAAGGCCTGCAGCCAACTGGTTTTATATTCTAAAGTATCCTCCTGTATTTCTGGTAAACCTGCTTCAAATCAAACATGTTGCACATCAAATTAAAGCTTAGGTTCTCTTCTTTCCATCAATTGTTGGCTTTCCATGATAGCACAACCTGGCTGCTTAAAATCAGACATTTAGTGTGGTCAATACCACACAGCTTTCAGAGCTGGGTCAGAGGTCAAATCTGTTCTGTATATTTAGCCTGGTCCTTCAGGCTAGCATGATCTGATTTACTGGAGTGACACCTCAATTTAAAGCTCAGATTCAGACCTTTTCATAGAGTCCAACATTGTTGATTTTACCCCTTCTGGTGGCTAGCAGCACACTGATGAATTATGGTTACATTCAGCTGTTTTCAAAAGGCCTGCAGCCAACA